>NC_140494.1:16294290-16471790 GCF_964271855.1 Acomys minous | reverse complement strand
TGGTGCTTTGACCAGCAAGATAAAGAAAATATCAACCTCTAGAACCCTGGTCGCCTCTGGGAATTGCAGTCCTCTTGGAATTCACATGACTGAAAGGCTAACTGTGGCCTGTGGCCTGGTGGTTTGAATGCTTTAGCACCGGTAGTGGCACTATTTTGGAAGATTCTGGAAGCTGGGAGATATAAAGTCAAGTTGGAGGTAGTGGGGTCCCCAAAGATGGGTCCTTGGACAATTCCTGTCTTCCTGTCTGTTTCTTTTCCTAACTTCATGTGAATGGACATGCTCTAGCAGACCAGTCTTCCTTGCCACAACCAACTGAACCCTCTGAAACTACGAGGCAAGATGCATCCTTCCTTCAGGTCGTTTCTGCATGGTACTATGGTTGTTACTCCTCATAGTTGGGGAGGAGGTCCCCCTCAGTCATAGACCTAGCAGAGGGGAATAGGGTGAAAATGGGAGGGAGGGAGGAACGAGAGGATACAAGTGATGGGATAACAATTGAGTTGTAATCTGAATAAATTAATTAAATAAAAAATAAATTAAAAAAAAGGAAAGGGTAGAGGACATTCTGAGATGAGAAAAACAAAGTTTGTATCCCTTATGTCACAAAGCAGTTAAGTGGCACTGTCATGAATACTAACTCCTGCTGGCAATGGAGGGGAAGTATGAAGGACAGTGTGCTAACTCGGTGTTGAACTAGCTGGGAAAGTTTCCATGGTTAAGGAAAAAGTCCTATATATTTAAGTTAAGTGAATTCGGTGAAAATGGGTTGATGACAGCTTATGCCAATTCTATTAAATGTGGTGATGCAGATACTTATTATTCAAATATGCATTCCTTTGTTATTAGTTTAAATTGCTTTAATGACTAACCTCTCCCTGAGCCTCCATATCACTGAGACTTCCTCAGTATTGGCATTTCTGGTTTCTCGAGAGGTTGGAAGGAGGCCTTCACTGTAGTCACGTAAGCAAGGGAATTTGATGGGAAGGCAGATCCATGGTGAACAAGGCAAGCCATGACCAGTGCTCACGGGAAAGCCACTCACTAAGCTACGGGGCACCACTGACTAGCATTTCTCAGTCCCCACGGAGACAAAATACACTCATTGTTCCTAAGTTGCACATTCGCATTGCTTTATTTTGAGATGGAGTCTTGTTATCTAACCCAGGTGGACCTGGAGCTCCCTCTGCCTTGCCTCGGCTCCCTAGGTGCTGAGATGACAGGCGGTTATCTCTCTTCTGGATCACTGACCTTTGTGACTCTGATGAGCAGGCCCCTCCTCTCAGAGGAAGGGCAGCTTGCAGAGTTTCAGGTGAAGTCCTTGCGGGAACTCACCCCTGCTTTAGACAAATGGTCTCCAAGTGCACATTGGAGGTTCCGCTTAAAATAATAACAACACAATCATGGTGTATAATCCTAGGATGCTTTCCACTCCATAGCACCAGCCCCTGCACAGTCGGTGGCACTCACCTACAACACTGTCCATTGACAATTATTCTCCCTTAGCAGATGGGGAAACTGAAGCTCCGCGGAGAACAGGATTTGCCCACCCTAGTGTCAAAGTCGGTGTAGGGTGTATGTTAAACAGAAGCCAGGATCACTGAGCTTTTTTTTGCTATAAGATCGGACATTATGTGAACACTACAAGGGAAAGCTGGCAAGCAAGAAATGGTATTGCCTCCCACGTTCAGAAGAATGATAGGGAGATCCTAAACAAATGCCAGGTTTAGAACATGAATTATTTATCAGCGGCCATATCCACTTGCAGAGTGAAGCCACTGTGCTGCTGTGCGTTGGGGATGCTCACTGCTCTGTTGCTAGGTAATCATATCTACGAGTGAGTGAGAGCTCCGCCTGTCCCATATGACTCTGGGCCACAGATATAAAATGGCCAAGAAGCACATGAGCTAGAAACAATGTAAAATATGATTTTTCTTTATTGGGAAAAGGCTTCTGGACCTATTTGCACCAGCACACACATAAATCAGGGGCTGCTTGTGTTGCATGCATTTGGTGGGGGGGGCTTGTTTTTGTTTTGTGATCTTTTTCAAGTTAAATTATACTCTTTCCCTGGACTAGCTGGGAAGAGCAACTGTTTATTTTAGCATGCATGATAAAACATCCGTGCATTGCATGCCTGAAAAGAACAGAATGCCTATTTTCCAAACAGGTTGCCCCCGCCCAAGAAAGGCTAAACAGACAATTGGCAGAATGATGCTGTGGCCTTGCATTCCCCACAGAATAAATCTGAGAGCTGTCAGGAGACATCTTGCCTTACTCTGATTGTGCTGATGATGCACAGAAAGAGAGGCGACCTCAGACCCAGGTTCTCAATCCATTTAGGGCCTGATGGACCTTCATCTGTACCGCAGACTGAAGCGGCCGCTGGTGCGGTAGGCACAGTGATGGGAAGACGCTTTAAATGTGAGGCTCTTTGTAATAGTTCCCGTGTACATATTTTGAATTTGTTTTGACAAATTCTCTTTCAAAGCCCTTTCATCTCTTCATCTTTAATCTTTTTTAAATTGTGAAAATTAGCCACACTTACTACAACATTAAGTTCTTTAAAGGGAAAATATATTATCCCTTTTTCTTATGGTTCATATCTGTTTCTCGCCTTAATTCTTTCCTGTTTGAGGAAACCAGAGTTAATATCTTGTGATGCATGCCTTTCTTCCTTTTATTTTACACATAAAATTTAGTTATACACAATCAGGAGATTATTTTTCTTCTGCCTTTTGTTAAAAATATACCGATATTTTCTAAAAATGTGCAGACCTCTTCCCAGGCCAGTACATACAAATGTCCATTTTAATTACTAAGTCACACTTAACACTATTGCTGTTGTTTTATCACCTGGTAGTGAGCATTCTAGTCCCTGGCTTTATTATTACAAATATTTACTATTACAACAGGGGCATCATTTTATAAGCTTTATCAACTTTTACTCAGTAAAAAGGAATTGAAAACAGAGGAACTTTTCATAGTCAGCCAGCTATAAGTACACATTTCTGTAATTAGCAGGCTTGCACATTATTATAAAAACTATATAGATTTATATGTACACTTTCTATATGGAGCAGCTGTAAAGGCCACTTTTATTTTGTGTTGTGGTTGTTTATCTTTAGTTCCCTCGTGGGAATTTTGCGCAGAGCGGGGGGGGGGGGTGGGGTGGGGGGGGGGTGGGGAGCTTCCAGCTGCCTTGGTATCTCGATTGGACGCCTTCCCAAGCTGTTAGTTACCTGGGCGTGGGCAGATGCGGGGTCTTAATGACGGGACACCTGCTCAGCCATGGCTTTCTAGTTTAGCCTTGTTAGACTGTGGTCTTAGACTTTTATGAGTGAGGGAGAACCTGGCTTTCAGAGCACATTAATTTCAATGCTCTCCATGACATTATTGTGAAATTGGGGAGGGAGGAAGTGCCGTTTTGATGACGTGAAAAATTTGCCCAGCTCGCCCCCAGCCCCCCACCTCTTGCTTGCTATGTGATAAAGGGTGCTCCTGGTCACATGTGTCAGGATCTCAAATTCTCAGGAAGAATTCTCACAGCGCGATTACAGGAAACGGCCAATTTCCATAAGTGAAAATGAGCATACTTATTAATGGGGCCTTGGTTGCCTATTGCATTCAATCACAGTTATAACCAGCAAGGCGAATGATTGTATTGCATGATTTAGAGTTTACACAATTACCGCTGCACAGCCAAGCTGGCTGTACGAGGAGCTGGGAAAGAAGCATATGTGGTCCTTTTGCAGGTAATAAAATGGAAAATCCAATTTGCAATTGTAGAGTAAGCCTCTGAGTGATAGATGATCTCCATGGCGGCACCGGTCAGAGGGTCACCGCTAATCACGGTGCTGCCTGGCTTCCCCAGTGGCCTGCACCTCCTGACTGAGGAGGGAAGCTGACTGAGTCTGTCTGGGAGGCAGCCAGCGTGTCTGTAGAGGCAGGGCTTTCGAGCCTATTAGATCCTCTTTGTCACAGTGCTTAATCCTGCTGCCTGATCCTTGTTAGAACACCACCAGAGCAGCTCTCAGCCTTCTCATAAAGGGGCCGGCTGAGGGCTTCTCACTGTGCACTGAAGCATGCGGTGTGAGGGCTACTGCAAGCTGACTGACAGCGGGATGAGATGCCGCCTGCATGTTATTACTTAAAAGAGAACACACCCCAGACAGCTGACAGAGGAGCTTCGGAACTTGTTGCTAGGCCAATATGAGACAGGTGTCATCTTTTCTCACAGTGTAACGGCCCACCTTTACTCTAATTACATTAACCCTCTTCCGGAATTGCTGCATGCCAGGCTGGTACAGAGTGAGAGAAGAGAACCCAGAGACAGCTTGTTTTCTGAGAGGATTGCAGCTACACAGAAGCAGGGGTTGTGTTAAATAACGCCCTGTGACACTAAGTCAGAAAAACAAAAGATGCTCAACCCATCGTGCAGGAGACCGTTGGTAATTCTGAGGAGACTTTGCGCTTTAAGGGTCACGTGTAATTTCCATCCTGGTCACAGGTAATGGACTCCTCCTTCTACGTTTGCTGTGAACAGTCCATGTGGTCCTCACGGTCCTTTCATCAAACAAGAAGCTGATGTTCTTTTTGTTCTTCTTCTCAATGAACTTGAATCGTTCTTTTCTCTCAGTCCCTACCCCCACCCCCCCATTCATCTTGGGGCTGTGAAGCATCTGCGTATTTGCTTCAGCAGTGCTGCTTAATACTGAAATAAGCAGACGATAATGGCATAAAGGTCACTCAGCTTTCCCCTCCCCCCCCTCCCCCGCCCTCCACCCCTGCGCAGGGCAAGCAGAACAGCAGAACGGATTCAAAGCAACGGGAATGCCGGTGGTGCCGGTGAATGCTATCCCATGGTCCTTTCTGCTTCCTCTCACACTTCAGGTTCTGACTCCTGCTCCCTGAAGGGCGCGTGTCTAGCTTACATTCAGCGTCTCCTATGTGCTCCAGTTAGCAGAAGTCATTAGCAATCCTCCCTGCCTGTCCCTTCTCCACTGACAGCGCGAAATAGAGACATCACCGGGGACTGACAGGTCTCCTGGGGCCTGTGGGCTTCAGACAGAAGGGCATGGCTGACCTTTCTTGACATTATTCCCTGAGGAATTTCTTCCAAGTGTGGCAGAGGGAGCCCGGAATTTTAGTGCATTGTTTTTGGAAGCTTTGCCATTAAAGACTGCAGGGTTCGGCGGAAGCTGTCAAGTAGTTAACCGGAGGCTATGCTCATGGCTTACTGTGTTGGTAGTTGGTTGGCAGTAGAATATGGAGTCTCCTTTCAAGCAGAAATGTGCACCTGGGTCTTAAGTTCAAGGATGCCACACTGAAATTTCACGTTTATCATACTTAATACTTCCTGATTTTTTTTTTTGAGACAGAGTCTCTATATAGCCCCCGCTAGTCTAGAACTCATAATTACCCTGCCCCAGTCTCCCCAATGTTTTGTTTTGAGATCTGAACCACCATGCCAGCTTGTCCCTGTGCTTTCAGATTCCTGGGGGGGAGCCTTGGAACTCGGCAGAAGCTGCTCATGATGTCATCCAGAGAGAGAGAGCAAAGAGCCTTATTTTCTCACTGTCTTGTGTCAATAGAATTTGAAGAACTGGTGCCGGTCTAGTGTCCCAGCCCTCGCTGTGATCCATGCTGCTCTCACTCTGACCAAAGGCTCTGCAAAGTTAGCACAGTCAGAAATTCTTTGTGCTTCAAGCACAGCTTCTTGCTTTACAATTCTGTTCCTCTTCCCAAAGTGATTAAAGCAAAACAAAACAACCTCCTATTCCCATGGCCCTTGTCTAAACCACACATCAAAAGGAAGCCATTGCTGTCAGGTTAATTGTTGGTAATATGTGAATGATGCAGCGCCTTGGATGTGTGGTCTGCCAAACATAGTTGTACCCAGTGAAATCCAGCGGCATGTCTCAGCAGGGTAACTGCATTAGGGTCAAGAAGGGAAGAGTTTCCACAGAATTTCCACTGAATCAGTTCACATCCTAATTTCATCCATTTGGAGTATTCACCACCTTATCCCCGGCTCTGCCTTAGAATACAGATGCTTGCCCAGTGACCTTTGTTAGTTGCTTAATAGTTTGACTCCAGGCTGAGTCAGTAGGAAGAGCGTAGGTGCTACAGGTGACAGTCTGTATGCTTAGGGTACGCCTTGGGTGGATGTGTTAGTGGTAGGGCTTTGTTCACTTGTAGCACCCCAATCCCCAATGTATTAGTGCACTGTTACTGTAGTGACTGTTACCTGATACAGGACACCTTTCATAGGTGGCCATACATCCTAAGGACTGGGGGGTATAGAGCACACATTGTTCATGAAAAAAATGTAACATGGACTTATCTATAGAAAGTTTTATCACCCTCTTTTTTTTTCTTTTTGAAAAGGGAAACTCTGGAAAAATAATATTAGTGAGAGAATGATATGGAAGAGATGACATAGGAATTTTATAAACTAGATAATCTGGTTATAAATAAATAATATATGTATATATGTGTATGTATGTGTATATATCTATGTGTGTGCATTTTATACATATATATATATATATGTATATATATATATATAAACTAGATCGTAAAGAGAAACCAGAATTATCGATAAAAGAAAAAATAAATGTGAGATTAGTCTCAAGCCACCTCCGCCCCCACCCCGCACCATGTAGACTTAAGGACCACAAGGAAGAGCAGCATCCTTGCCAACAGGATCAAACTTGGCTCAGCTACTCAGCTGAGTAGAGTATTTGCAACCCTTGAGCTTCCATTTATTCCAGGCAGCTCCCAGACTCATGATTTAGAGAATCAAGCTCATTAATTTCCCAAGTGATGAAAAAGCTGACTAATGATGTTTAATCATTAAGGAAACTGACAATATTGATAATCTTGGAGAGTCATGTATCTGCTTATTTTTGCACTTTACACCAACAAACTCTCAGTTTCTTTGGAAAGATGTGGTGAACTACTTCCCTAATATTTAGGCTTCTTTAAAAGTTATTTGTCAGATTGTAATGGTGTATTTGGGGTTTTCTGTTTATTTTTGAGATTGTAATTTAGTCACAACGTCTCTCCCTTCCTGTTTTTCCTTCCAAACCCTCTCATATACCTCTCGCCCTTCAAAATCACGGCCTCTTTTTTCATAAATATTTTTCTTTCTCTGATTTTTTCCAGTTTTTATAGCAAAAAGGGAAAAAAATCAAACCATCTATCCTTTGTTAGGAAAAGAAACAATTGCACCCATTCCTAGTAGCTGGAGAGAAGGCGTGGTCAGTGGCGTGCCTGCCCTGTGAGCATGAGTTCAGTTCCTAACACCCGTGTAAAAGCTGAGCCCAGCCATGATGGCACCTTGTTAAGATCCTAACACTGGGGAGCAGAGACAGGAGGAGCCGAAGGGCCTGCTGGCCAGTCAGTCTACCTGTCTCAGCATCTCTAGGATCAGTGAGAGATACTTTGTCAAAAGTAAGATGGAGATCGAGGAAGACACCCAACTTTGGCCTCTAGTCTACATGCATGCACGCTCGACACGCACCTGTGCCTACACAGTTATTCCTTCATTCCCAGAGCTCAGACCAGCTGGAAACTTATTTGTATTGTGGCCTACATGCTTCTCAGAATTATATATTTCACTGTCCGGACTATCAGTTCTGACAGAACAACACTCACACCCCAGAACAGGACAACGTGTCACTTTGAAGCCTCTTGAGAAGGGCCATTGCTGAGCATCTCTGTTCTAACATCCCTGCACTGTAGATCACAAGACTGAAGTTGGACTTGCATGGTAGAGCTTTCAGGAAAGGCCCGTGGAGACTCTCCAAGTGAAGCCACACCCTTTCCTGATGTGGAATCGGTCCTTCTTCCATCTTGTCTTCCGTAGACTGGCACACTAGAGGATGCACCGTCACGTTTCCTTTTCCATTTTTGAACATATTAAATGTTGGGATAGAGGAGCATGTCTGGTCATGAGTAGGTGATACCCAGGTGAGGGGAAGCTTACTAGCTTCTGCGCTTCCTTAATGCAGGATTAATTACCTAGATGGACACGCAGTCTAATTGCTTTGACCACAGAAAGAAGACGAGGTTGGGCCCCAAGTTCAGATTCCTAGACTGACATTTCCTGACCTTGGGCACATTAGTCCGTTCACCCAAGTTTCCACTTCTCCACCTGTGAAGTGATGTTAATAACTGACCTTGGGAATTGGTGGGAAATTAAATGAGGAAGTAATTTTCCCAGGCAATTTGTAAACTGATTAGAGCCACCCGAATTCTAGCGTCTGTCATCACCCCGTTAATGAGACTCACTTAGGGCTGATTTGCAGTGTGTTCACCATGCTTGAGTGGTACACAGTTACACTGCTGGTGGAAAATGCTCATGTCGACTCACTCAGCTCTTGTGCTCGGTGAAGAGAGTTCTATTGATCTGATTCACCTTAGATCCACTAGCACAGGGAGAGATGCATCTTGACATCATCAGGGGCTCTCAGTGTTTTCTCTTCTCTCAAACTTTTCTCTTTAATGATGTGCATGGGTGGCTGTGTGCTCGGGTGGCTATGTCCATGAGTGAAGATGTCTGTCCATGGGTGTGAGTCCAAGCTACCCTTGGAAGGCAGAGATGTCAGATTGCCTTGGCACTGGAGTCACATGTGATTGTGAGGCAGTTTATGTGGGTGTTGGGACCTAAATGTGAGCCCCCTGTAAGAGTAGTGCACTGTCTTTAACTGCTGAGCGATCTTCCAGTCCCTTGTTCAATCTTGAACAAGGCTTTTTCGTCTCTGTAGCAAATACCCAGAAGAATAAGTCTGGCTATACTGGAAAAAGGGGCTTACTTTCCTCTTTGTATTTCCTCTTCTGCTCTTCCTTTCTTCCTTCCTTCCTTCCTTCCCTCCTTCCTTCCTCCTTCCCTTGGTATCAGGTTCTTTAATCAGGATATCATCAGGAACATTGCTTAGCATACATACCATTAATGACTTGGGGTAAGAGCTTTAACAAATAAAATAAAGACAACTTCTAAAATACATAAGGATTCCTTACCAACCTCCCCTCTTGTTAGATGATGGAACCTTTACCGTCCCTTTGCCTCTCTTCACCGTTTCAGGCAACTTGGATCTAACTGGTCAGAAGCAGGTCTTCAAAGCAGAGAACAACCCCTGGGTTACCCCGATCGCCGATCAGTTCCAGCTTGGCGTTTCCCACGTTTTCGAGTATATCCGTTCTGAAACATACAAGTAGTAAGTAAACTGTGCTTTTCTAAATCGTCAAACTGATTCTCAAAATATTTAAATGATTTTTTTTAAACTACCCTGTGGTTTTTTTTCCCCCTGTTGTTAATAGTGAGCACGTAGCATTTCTAAAAGTTTTATTGAAAACTACAGGTGGTAATTGTCTCTGATGGTCGTACAGTATTTTTACTTGACATGTAAAAAAAAAAAGAAGGCCATTATTGCCAATTCTGTTTAGAGAAATTTTAAGGTATTAAATTGACTAAATATCCATGGTATTCCAGGAACATCACCAGGCATGTTAAGATCACAGCATCTTTTATTGTTTCCTGAAGGAGAATTACAGGTGTCAGGAGAAAACTTGTTAGCCATTCATTTATAAAATCTATAGAGAACACCAGAAGGCATATTCTGTTTCTTAGAAGGTTTTACTCTAGTTGGATAATGAGCTCCAGTGGAAAAAGGGCAGCCACACACAAAGAGGAGGGAAGGAAAAAGCAGCGGGCTTTAGGTCATGGCTGCATCGTACCTCAGGTGCCCCCTTTGGATTAAGAGTGCTCCTGGGATGCCCTCTCCCCAACACCTGGTTATTCCCACTTCTCTCTCCCTCCGTGTTTCGGGGTTCGCAAGGCTCCTCCCACCTGCTGCTGTTCTGCCTTCTGCCATTTTTCAGTCTTACCCTAGTTCCTAGTCCCTAAGATGTTCACTTAGCTCAGTGCCTACCTGATGCCTAATGCAGAAGGCAAGCGTAGTAGTTTTAAACGTCTGAAGAGAGAAGAGAAAAATCCAGTTGTGCTTTAATTGGCTTCTATTTTTAGCTCCACTTTAGCATCCCGATTACTAGAGCAAAGGCAGAATATCAATAAAGTACATGCTCCTTCAAGAGGCTCTTGCCTTCATTTTGAAAGTGCTCCAATCTCCACCCCCACCTCCAGCTCAAAATAGTTTCACAGAAGTCTATTCAGGGCCAGTGGGTCTGGATCTTCTGACAGGACAGAGCCAGTCCCTGCAGCTAGCCAGCTGTCATTCTGAAGTCCTCCAGCAGGGGCGCTGTGGAGAGGACTGTGCTAAATAGAAAACACTGAAGCACTGTGGAGAATGTAGCTAAGGGGCAGACAAGCACCAAAAGGCAGAACTTACACAGACACTGACAAAGTGGCAGCACATCCTTGTAGATAATACACAAGTCCTCATATAGTACACAAGCACATTTAAGGTAGGTTATTGTATATGGACTGAACAGGTGTGTGCAGTATTAGGGACTCAAGCTTTTCAAAAAATGCAAATATAGCTCATCCGTAGAAGTTGTTTAGTTAATTAAAATGTGTGAAAACATAATTGCAATTTTACAGACTATTTTGTTCTTCATGGCAATTATTGCCATCATTTTTTTTTCCCCTAGCACACAGCTGATAATTTTCTGTTAGCAAATGCAAAAGATGTGGGAACTCTCTGTATGCGGTAACACACAGAAGCGCACCCAGACCAGCCTCTACTCATCCAGACATAGAGGAAACATTGCTCTTCTGCTTAACAATTTTTGATTTACTCTAAATTAATGTATGATTTACAGAAGATTAGAATTCATTGTGTATGAAAGTGCTACTAAGTCGAATTTCATTTATAAAGATTAATTTGTGGGTTCCTGGGGTTTGTGGTACCTCAGTCATTATTAGGCCGTTAATCACCATTATGCATCTTGTAACTGGCTTCCATTGATTTAAGCCGTAGTTCGGATTCTGGGTGAAGAAGAGGTATATTTTTTTGGTGTGTTCATTGGTAGTTATTCGAAACTGAATACATGACAATTTTAACCAGTAGCATATGCCTATATATATATATATATATATATATATATATATATATATATATATATATATATATATATATATATATTCTCTGTGTGTGTGTGTGTGTCCATGTGTGTTGGGGGGCAGTGCACGTGTGCCACATTGTGTAAGTGAGTGTCAGAGGATGACCCTGAATGTTCAGTCCTTGCTCTCTACCTTGTTTGAGATGGGATCTCAGTGCTCTGTATGCTAGACCCACTGGCCTGTGAGCTTCTAGCGATTGTCCTGTGTATAGTGCACATCTCACCACAGGAGCGCCAGGAAGTGCTGCTGTGTCTGCGTCTGATTTGATGTGGGCTTTGAGGGTCTGAATTCAAGCCCATGCACTTTGCTTATTGAACTATCTCCTCATTCCTGGTGTTTATATTCATTAAAAATTTTTTATTTTTTATTATTACTATTATTATTATTATTATTATTATTATTATTGACAGGGTTTTTCTATGTAGCCCTGGCTGTCCTGGATCTTACTCTATAGACCAGGCTAGCCTCAAACTCAGAGATCTACCTGCCTCTGCCTCCCGAGTGCTGGGATTAAAGGCATGTGGCCACCATACCTGGCTGGTGTTTATATTCTTATTTCTATTATTAGGTTATTGGCACACTCCTTTTGAGAGTTGGTATAATGAAGTAGTTTGTGTACTATAAACCTCCCTTTTCTGTTTGATTAACTCTGGCAACGTATATCACCTGTGGAGTTAAGTCAAATTGACAAGTGCAAGGAAGCTTGCAAAGACGTTGTCTCCTCTTTAGGGCACTGTTCCCTGCTGAAGGGCAACATGCACGGTGACCTCTCCCCACTCCTTGAACAGAGGAGAATTGCTGCTTCCTTTATTTCAGCCATTTTTAACCTTATTCTCTCATCGTAACTGGCATCATTTATAAGTTACATGGGACCACGGTATGGCTTGTTAGCTAGTAAAAATGCAGAGTCAAAACCATAGTCTTGAGACACCCTACAGCACCATTGTTCCGGCCACCGCCATCATGTGACTATACAGCACTGTTTGCAGCCTGGGGGCCTGAGGGGACACAGATGCATTGTAGGTGCACATGCATCACAGTTAGATCCCAGCTTCATTTTTTTTTTTACTTCCCTAAGCAACCTTTACATATTGTAGTGTCCTTCCGACTGTGGGAGCCAATAGTATTCTTATCAGTACAGACTTGGTTTTTTTTATTGTTATTTTTTATTTTTATTTTATTTATTTATTTATTTTTAAAGATTTATTTATTATTTATACAGTGTTCTGCCCGCATGTGCACCTTCCCACCACAAGAAGGCACTGGATCTCATTACAGATGGTTGTGAGCCACCATGTGGTTGCTGGGAATTAAACTCAGGACCTCTGGAAGAGCAGACGGTGCTCTTAACCTCTGAGCCATCTCTCCAGGCCCTGGTTGTTGTTGTTGTTGTTGTTTTTTAATCCCAAGTTTTGCCTGTGAACACCTAGGTCAGCAATTTAGTCATGGCAGTTGTCATTGTTGTAAAGGCAACTTTCATATCCTGTGCTTAAGTTTTAGGTTCTTGAATGTAAAGCCCTATAATTTCTTTTGTGAGTGTGCTTATGTGTGTGTGAGGGGAGGTACATGTTCATGTGTGTGCATGTGCCTCTGTATATGTGAGTACATGCAGACTTGCATGCAGGCCAGAGGCCAAAGGTGATTGTTATTCTTCAGGAATACTGAGACTGAGACAAGGCCTTTGTTGGCCTAGAACTTGTCTAGAAGGACAGGCTGTGTGGCCACCACGTCCCAGAGAATCACCTCTCTCTGCCTCTCCAGCACTGAGATCACACAGGCATAAGCCACCATATCCTGCTCTTCTGTGTAGGTACTAGGGATGTCCCTTGGGTCCTCATCCTGGCCAGCAATCACTTTACCAACTATGATTTCTCCCCAGCCCTCCTCAAAATTTCTAATAATTACTTCTTTGTCTCTTTTCACTTGAGCTGCATACACCCCCTCAATTTCAAAATAAGTAGGTGCCTACATATGTGTACATATATTAACATATGGCCACACATTAAAGATGTGTGTGCACATATGAAAGCATAATTTGAAGTTTGTTAAGCCTTCTTCCTTTTTACTTTCTACCCAGTTCATCTTTTACCTAGGTGAAAGCAGGAAGGAATTAGGAAACATTCCAGAAGGCTTTGTTTTTCTGCTCGTCTTGGGAAGTGTTTCCTAGTGACCTTGGCATTTTAAGCACATCCTCAAGATGGTCTGGATATAGGGCAGTGATTACAGAGAGAGCAGATCAGCTGACCTGTAAGCTCTGACGGTCTAGAGAGGAGACATGGATACTGAAACGAACAGGGAATTAGAGCTTGGCAAGAAGTGGGACCCAGGCACTTGGATCTTATTTCACATGATGCAGAGAAGGAGCTTGGTCAGTAAAGCAGAAAGAGCAATAGGCAGCTAGGATGTTGATTTGTTTTTTCAATTAAGTGTGTGTGTATGTGTATGTGTGTATGTGCATGTTGTATATTCATGACTCTCATATAGAGGTCAGAGGACAACGCTAAGGAATGGGTCTTCTACTGTTATCTCCAGGAATTGAACGTTAGTCGTCAGACCTGTGTACAAGCAAGCACCTCTACTCAGAGAGCCACCCTGCCAGCTCTGATGTATGGCTCTTCAGGGATGTTCTGCAGGATGCACTTTAGCCACTCATTGGGTTATAGCCATTTCTCAGGTGGAGATTGCTCTGTGTCCACCTGTCTTCTTGCCTCAAGGGGAACATATGGACGATTGTCACTGAGTTGCCCATTATACTTTATTCCGCTGTAATGTAAAATAAGTGGCTGAGTCTGGAGTTGGGAGCCACATGTCAAACCACATAGCATTTTCATTCTGTTGTAGAGTGACACATCACCTTTTAACTTTTAGGGGGATGGTACCCATCCACCTGTTTACTTCTATGTGACTTCTTTTATTTCTGTAAAATTCTGATGGACTCCTCTCTTCCAGAAGTTAGATTTCTTTTTTTTTTTCTCTTTGTTTTCTTTCTTTTTCTTGTTCCTGCAGCCAGAGCAGCCAGGCTGAAGTCTGAGCCCTTGACAAGATCCACTGTGAAAGGGAGTAACTCACACTTCCCACGTTTCCATCTAGGTATGCACATAGCGGCGGCAGCCATTTTAAAAGCTGACAAGTTCACTCTCGTCAACAAACTAACAAAAGAAGACATTTGACAAATGCCAGGCTGAAAACATGTTAGTTGAAAGAGGCCTTTAGAAGACAGGCATCCCCAGGAAGGGTGCAATTTGCGGAGCCTGGCAAGTCCGCATCCTCTTTCCAACTTGGCATGACACAAAAGATGCTTCTTCCTCATTCTTCTGTGCCATGTGGTTTTCTTTTCTCCTTGGGGGAAACTTACCTCTCTCAGGGAATTATCCATTCACATGAGTTAATGGAAACAGTGCTTGAGGACAGGTGGGCAATTACAAGAAAAGGCCAAGTATTTATTTATTTTCACTTTGAATCCCACAAAATTAGTCATCTTGTTTGATTTATTAGGACTGGCTTTTTTATCTGCATGTAGAATTAAAACAAAGTTAACTTTCCTTCTGCACTGTAGGCAAACCTGTCCCAGGCTATAATGGACATAAATGGGCTTTATTAATCAACTAGCACATCTTCTAATAGCTGCAGAGTTAGCAGCCTAGAAGATCTTTAAACCACTAACGTATCTGGTACCCTGCCTGTGGGGCTTTTTACTCTATGACAACCATGTGTAGCAGGGAATCATATCTAATACAAACTCTATAAGCCTTTTAGGTTTTTCTGGGGAACTGTAAATAAAGCTAACAGATGGTTTTAAAAATATCTTCAGAAAGACTACGGAGAGAGTTAAATGACCTTTTGGTTCCTCAGTGAATTTTACATACTGGTAATCAGTGTCAGAACATTGTAGACCTTTCTCTTTTTTAATTATTGTTTCTGAAAATAACTCAAATTAAGCCATGTGAAAACAATATTTCTGTACAGTAAATGTGAACACTAAGGACCATATTTTCCCCTTACAGTTTTGACATAGGGATTGCTTTTAATCTAAAAGTTGACTATATTCGACTCCTAGTCATTTATATTGCCTTTATAGGTGCTGCATATGTATGTTTAGTGTCCTTTTTGAATTTTATAAGTTTATTATTACATTTCTTCCATAATATGCAAGGAAGTTCAAACTTTTGGCCCTTATAGTCCAGTTTGCCTGTAAATATGTTACTGTTAACATGGGTTGCTAGAAAGTATGAAAAAGAAAAGAGAAAGCCATTAAAGTATTTTATTTTGTGCAGAATTGCATCACATCTCTTCACTTTGTCAAGGGACAACAAAAATAACAAAATCAAAGGGACAGCACCATTGAGGACACTTAGGTGGTGTAGGGGAATTTTAATCCAGTAGCATGGCTGCTCTGGCAAGGGATCACGTCCAAAGACCTAGGTCTGTGTGATCTGGCTGGAATGCAGACATGCCCTTAGTATACACTTTTAATCCCTCTGGCTAGAATACAGACACTTGGTAGATACCTTTAATCCCAAACAATGACATCTAATTGAGGAGCAGACAAATGATGGCATGGAGAAAGATATGACAGAACAAGTCAGAGATAGGATACACTCAACTCTCACGAGTACAGACAGGAAAAAGAAGCTACTTAAGACCAGCAAAGAACTCTCTTCTGACTCTCTTTTCTCTCTCTCTTCCATTTCTTTCTTCTCCTCTCTCTCCCCATCTCTCCGTCTCTCTGGACTACCCCTCTCCCATTTCCTTCTCTCCCCATGCTCATATAATAAACTTCTCCATCTGAAAAAAAAAGACCAGGAGAAAAAGAATAGGGAGAGAGAGAGAGGGAGAGAGAGAGAGAGAGAGAGAGAGAGAGAGAGAGAGAGAGAGGGATCTTAGCGACCATACAATAGAGTTCAGGAGTACAGTACAGTTTAGTTGAGTGCAATTAAGTTTGTGGAGTTCAGAGGCAGTTTTTCCAAGCAGAGCATTTCAGTGAGAAGCAGAGAGAAACCAGTTTGAATCAATCAGCTTGGAGAAGAGTTTTGAGCCAGAACAGCTGAGTTGAACCAGCCAGCCAGAGTTCAGAAAGAACTAGAAAGAGTGAGCTTATTCAGTAGTAAGTCTCAGGGGCTGAAAACATTCTATGTCTAGGCTAGCAGACAGAGACTAGATACTAATGCCTTCAAGGTTGGGCTTGCAAAAGATTAGATTGTACAAAGGCTAGAAGCTTCCAGGCCTAGGCCTAGAGATAGCTAGATAGACATGTTTTGGGCTCCACCCAAGCCTTGTATTAGTAAAGCCTGGGTACAGTCCTCATCCCACTACCTGAGGAAATAAAAATGACATTGTCTATCAAACCTCAGACAAATCACAACTGACTTTTGAATGAGGCTGTAAATGAACCCTCCCATAAAAGTAGACCTTTGAGACATTTGTAAGCCTTGCTGATGTTTCAGCACAAGAGACCACTTCCTTCAAACTGCCCAGAGCCTGAGACTGCACCCTTACCTCTTCTTCCAGGAGGGTGTGCCTAATGCAAGACCATAATCCCTCACTAACAAGTAATGCAGTATTTATACATGTTTGGGGTTAATGTATAGACAAAGACATATGGACAGGTACAAATTACATCCTCTTCTGCAGCTCAAAACTCAGTGTCCAGTATGGATCTTGGTACACTGTGAGAAGAGACATTTCCACTTTCCATAGCAAGCAACTCTGATCTGCCACACCCTGTTCACTGTGATACTCTGCTGTCCTATAGGCCAAGGAGTGTGGACTCACCCCCATTGAAACTGTGAACCAAAACAAATCTTCCCTCCTTTAAGTTATTTTCTCATTTATATGTCACAGTGATGGAGAGACAAACAGGTGACAAATAGGTGAATCTAAGCTGCAGATCTGCTTCGAACCTTCAGTAGCCAGCTTCCAAGATAGCCCTAGTATTTTTGGTGTTCACAACCTGGTGGTGTCCCCTTGTACCTCATACCATTGTGCGCCTCTCACAAATGAATAAAACAGGATAGTTTATCATTACCAGAGAGAAGAACAAATAAAGTATAGCGGTACCTCAAAAAGTTAAGGATGTGATGATACTGAGAGTTGGCTCCAAAAACAAAGAATCAAGCATTTGAAAGCATAAAAGCATGATGTCATCACCATCCCTTTTGAGTTTTAGTAGCTTCCTTGTTGTAAAACCTCCAAGGACATTTTCAAGATTGCTTGCAGCGCTGGAGTGATGACTCAACGATTAAGAGCATTCTTGCAGAGGACCTGGGTTCAGTTCCCAGAGCCTACGGGGTGACTTCCAATATACTGTGCCTCCTGGTCCATGGGATCATGTGATCTCTTTTAGTCTTTGCAAGCTCCTGCATACTTGGGCATTAAGTTTATTTTCCTGAGTGGAAAATCCTGTTTAGCTCTAAATAAATGTAACCGTCTTAGACCTTGATGGGGCTGGTTTTGCTCTAAGGTGATAGCTTTCAACCCTGAAATCTCATATAGCTTTCTTTTTTTTTTTCACATTTAGCAAATGGACTGTGAGCACAGAGTTCAAGAGTGTTTATGGAATATTGACTGCCAATCTTTGATTTAGTTGCTCTACTCTTTCTCTTTCTGGTCATTGTTTTTAATTGTGCTAGTAAATTAGTCCTTTCCCCTCAAAGGTAATAGGAGAAATATGGACTATTTGAGAAATAATAGGTAATATTTTTCTCTCACTTCTATGTGTTGTTGTGTTTTTGTTTTTGATAGATCACTTAATACGTTTTGCATTTGAAGGATTTTTTTTTAACTTTTATTTTTCCTGCATTGGGTCTTTGATAGAGCTATTAAATTTCACATATAACTAATATTCTTTCTTTGAGCATATTCACAAATTATTCTATAAATAGGTTTTTAAAAATTCTTTTAAACAAGTTTATGAAGATTTTGTTTGTATCCTCTTGTATAAAATGATTATATATATATAAACTGTTTCCTACTAGAAATTTCCCATGCCCTGATACTCTGTGAGGTAGAATTGATATCCTCCACCCACCACACCTAATAAGGTCAAAATTGAATCTTCCTACAATTAGAATCTTTTAGAATCCTGCTAGTGTTCTGGATGGCATCTATACAAAATGCCACTTGATAGTATCCTATTTGGAATGGCTTCCATCCTGACTCGCTTTAGGTAAAAATCCAGACTTTGGAAATGGTCCCTTTGGATGCTCACATTGTTCCTTTCAGAGCTTCCTCAGGTGGCCAAGCCTTGAGAACGTGCTTTCCTGAGATTCTACAAAGGACCTGGTAGTACCAACCTTGATAAGAAGCAAAGCTCGGTACTTAACCAGCCCTTTTCACAGTGGCTCCTACAGTTGTAGTTAAAGATTTCAAATTAACCACTAGAGGACCAAAGTGGAGGCACACAACTCCTAAGTGGGAGAAGATATGTTTATTCTGGACTTTGCTGGGAAAATACATTGGCTTAACACTCTAAAGTGTGGGGCAGTCGATTCTCCGTCCACATCCTTCGGGTTCTCTTCCTTCCTCTCCCTCTCCCTCCTTGTCTTCCGTCCTACGCCTCTCTTTTCCTCCCTGTCCCTCCTCCTTTTCCTCTCCTTTCTCATCTTCTTCTCTCCTTCATTCTCTCCTCCCTCCTTTCTCCCTCTCCCCCTCCTTTTCTTTCTCCTCTTCCTCTCCTTTTGTTTTAGTGTCCCTCCCCTTCCCACCTTCTCAATCCCTCCTCCACTCCCTGACTTTATATATATTCTTTATATATATATATATTCCTCACACTTCACAGCTAGACTCTATCCACATCGCACACAGGAAATGTATAAGGTGACTTCCTGTTCAAGAGGGAGCGGTTGATTAGATAGTGGTCACTTGATAGAATCACATTGACCAATACATAGTGACATCTTCAGTGACTCAGACCTCCATATTGATAATATTTCTCAGCCTTCTCAAACTTAACATTCAGTGCTTGATGCTTTCTACCCAAGTACTATGAATTATTGCTTGAATTTTCTTTTTTTTAATTTGAGAAATAAATTTTTTAAAGTGGCACTTTTATACTCAAGCAAAACTGCCTGTAGTTTCTATTCTCTATACAGTTGTATCTTTTTTTTTTTTAATTGCATGTTAGCTTTTTACTGAACCCCAATCTCTTATTGGGTATTGTTGGTGGTGTTATTTGTTTATTACTATTATTTTTGGCAGTTAAGGCTTTTTCCCTGTTTTCGGGCATTTTGGATCAGAATTAATTATGTTATGAAAGGAGTTCCAATCACCTTTATCAAATAAGGAAACGTAAGCATAAGTTATATTCACAATCTGTTGTCAGGCTTCCATGTGCTCATTCAGGATCAGAGAGTCAGTGAGTTATGTTGTATTCTGTTGTGTCTGTATTTGGTTTCCAAAATATTTGTGTTAAAGAAGATAATTCCCCACTATTATAGATATTTCAACACTTTCATAATAGTAGTGTATGAAGTCCGTATTAGTATTATAAAAATTCTATTATCTTTACAATTTTCAAGATGCAAGGCTTTAATCTCTGTCAAATTAGATAGTGTTTGCTTATTGGTTAAATCAGTGGCCATTGGGAGTTTTGGTTATTGAGAATGCCAGCTTAAATGGCTTTTAAAAATTAATTATTTTGTGTTTTCATAGAGGTTTCTGCCCTGGAAGTTTCACTGTTGGCAGTGGCCTCTGAGCTTACCATAATGGAGGCTAGAAGTTGCAGGTCTTGTGTATCAGTGAGGCTTGTTTCTTCTGAGGTCAGGCAGGAGGGTATTTTCAAGCCTGTTGCCCCATGTGGGGATTCCTCTCTTCCCCTGCTGTGTGGATAGGTCCTCCCTCTCACCCTTGTGTGTGGATGGTTCTCTTTCCCTGTTCCTCTTCCCCTATTGTTCCCTCTATACACTTCTGTCTCTGTGACCAAAAAAAAAAAAAAAAAAAGAACACTGGTCCTGCTGGGTTTAGACTCATCCTAATGGTCTTATTTTAACATGATTTCTTCTATAGCAACCCTATGTTTAAATATGCTCACACTGTGAATTTGGGGTAGGGGTTAGTAGATCTTCAAGAAGCAATAGGGCTTAGGAGGGAGGATATGCACAATTCTGTTGTTATTCAGATGCCACAAGCAGAATGTGATTCTCCATCAGGTCATCCTGCCATCTTCTCTGAGTCCTCCCATTGCTCTCCCACCCCTCCCTTCTCAAGGTCGGCTTCCAGAGCACTACAGGCACCATGTTTTGTCACAGAATGACTCCCTCAATGTTTTGACATAGTTAAATGGTTTGGTGGATCATTATTAAGCTTTATAAGAATAGGCCTTGTTTAAAATCCAACCTTGTCTGAATTTGAAGGTGCCTTGAGGGTAAAAGGAACCCAAGAGAATGCCCGTCGTTGGCTAGAGATTTCAAGAAGGAAGATGGTACAGAGAGCACCTCCCACTGGGCACCATTCCATTTCCTACACAAGGAATATAATAGTTTTTTCTCTTGTCACAATGACCAAGTATCTGATGGACAATATAAAAGGAGACATTTGCTGAAGATTTGGTTTCTGGGATGCTAGTCTAGCATGATACAGGGACTAGAGCAAAACAGGTCACAGCATCGTTGCAAAGGAGTGGGAAAGGTCACCATGGTTGCCTGGTTGACTTTCTTCTTTTTCCTTTTCACTCTGTTCAGGTCCCCAGCCTGTGAGACTGATGCCACACACATTGAGGGTGGGTTGTCACCCCTTAGTTTGTCTTCTGTAGAAATGCCATAACAGATGCACCCACAGGTGTCCCTCAACAGTCCCCTAGGTGTTTCTAAATAAACCAAATTGACCACATCAGCATCATAAGGAGAGAGAGAGAGGGGGGGGGGGAGGGGGAGGGGGGGGAGGGGGAGAGGGAGAGTCAGTCTGGAGGGCTTCTGTGTCACTTGAACTCTCCCAGTAGACTCCTGTCTCTGGGGCCTTTTCAACCTTATCTGACACCTATTGGATTGTCTCCCATAAGTTCAGAGGCCGTGGCCTGTCGCAGCTTGGAGTCCCAGTTCTCATAACTGGAGCCCTCATACTTTTTAAACACACTGTTCCCACTTTGACTCATGAGATGTCTGGGTGAGTGGTCAAGATCATGATCCCTACAGAATTGTCTTCTCTTGTTACTACATTACTTTGCTTTCCTAACACAGGCATTTCAAAGATAGAGGACCTATTTGCATACTATGCAACATGATACCACAAAGACATAGCAACTCTACTGTGAAACCCTGGAGACATATAAAGGAAGAAAGGCTCTGGGTGGCGACTCTTTTTTATTTGTATATTTATTTAATGATTTTTAAAACTTTTTGTTTATTTATTCACTTTGTATCCAGGTCATAGCCACTCTCTCCTCTCCTCCTGCCCCTCCCTCCCTCTTCCTCCTTCCCGCCTCCACTATTCCTCAGAAAAGGGGAGCCCCCAACAATAACAACCTACCCTAGTGCATCAAGTCCCATCAGGACTGAGCACCCTCTCTTTCCCTGTGGCCTGGAGAGGCAGCCCCCGCCAAAGAGAAGTGATTGAAAAGCAGGGAACAGAGTCCATGTCAGAGATAGCCCTGTCTCCCCTTACTAGGGGACCCACATGAAGACTACTGTCCATAGGCTACATCTGTGTAGGGGGCTTAGATCCAGTCAGTGCACGGTCCTTAGTTGGTGCTTCAGTCTTCGTAAGCCCCACCCCCACCCCCGGTTCCTGGTTTTTTGTTGTTTACTTTCTTGAGTTCTTTATATGTTTTGGCTATTAGCCCTTTGTCAGAGGTAGGGTTGGTGAAGACTTACTTTTTAAGTCAAGATACAGTACATGAATTTTAAGGAAAATAACTGCAGTCCGTGTTGAGTCTTGGAATGTTGGTCTTAAAGATGGCTTACAGGGCAGGAGTAATAGTTCAGTCTCTAAAGTGCTTGATGACTAAGTTTAAGCCCCAGGACCCACACTACAGGGAACAAAACTCTGGGTGTGGTGCCTTGCCTTGTGGTTATGATTCCTGGAGGTTGCTAGCCAGCCAGCCTAGTGCACTTGCTAAGTACGGGTCAGTGAGAGACTGCCTCAAAAAAGGCCAGATAACACCAGAGAAAAGGTAACCTTGGCTGACCATTGTCCTTCACATGCTCATATGTATATGTATATGTATATATGCACATCCCCAATATATGTGTACCGATGAGTGTATGTGCTCCTCTCTCTCTCTCTCTCTCTCTCTCTCTCTCTCTCTGTCTCTCTCTCTCTGTCTCTCTCTCTCTCTGTGTGTCTCTCTGTCTCTCTGTCTCTCTCTCTCTCTTCTCTCTCTCTCTTCTCTCTCTCTCTGTCTCTCTCTCTCTCTCTCTCTCTCTCTCTCTCTCTCTCTCTCTCTCACACACACACACACACACACACACACACACACACACAAAGTGGCTTCTAGCTCGATTAATGAATGACCTCATCAGGCTTTGCATCTTCAGTGAGCTTCTTTCTAACTACATCTTCTTTTAGGTTATTCCAGCAACTATTTCTGAGTTCTTTATTATTCTAGGAAACATGGTTTTATTGTTATACCAATTCATTATTTTTAAACATACTTTAATACTTTATTTTAACCCCTAATCTGGGGTTTACTTTATTGATTTTTTTTTTAAGCAAAGGAAGACAATGATGACCTCAATATAAATTGTTACAGGAAAATGAATACAAGATAAAATTACCAGATCAACCTTTTTACTCTATACTTTATGGAATATCTAATATATGTTTGGCAGTAACTTATTCTTACACATGAATTCCTGACACTTTCGATTCGTCAGACTTATTAATCAGTGCAGTCAGCACCAGACCAATTTTATGAGACTTACCAGTCATCAAAAATTTATTATCAGATAAATCAAAGAAACAACGCACGTCTTAATAGGGTAGAGAAAGAGGCATGTAAAGGATCATTTAAGGCTGTGCTTTTTGTCAGTTGTATGTGATATTTACAACCAATATCAGAGAGCTTACTCAAAATTTCACGCACGCAGTCAGCAGGACGATCGTTATCTTTTCAGGAGCAACATTTCTCTTTTTGTCCAGAAGAATATTGTGCTTGGCTTAACTATGAAACCCAGAATGCTAAGTAAGTAGGAGGCAGGAAGCAACATTTCCAGTGTTGGACATATGTAGGGTCTGCGCTTTCTTCTGAATGTCATTACAGAATCATGAAGCTCGAGCCTTTGGGCATGATGGCTGAACTCAAGCTCTCTGCAAGGGCCGGGGAAGAAAGGAATGGTGCTGTCTTGTTCCATGTGTTCTTTCTGAATGGAAGTTGACTGGAATTTGATGTTCTTTTGAAGGTTTATTTAAAGCTTTGGTTTTGTGGTGTGGGATGAGCTTCTTGGTTGGGGTTTCTCTATGACCCCCCCCACCTCTGTCTTGAATATATCAGTACCTCATCATCCTCAGGACGACAGGACATGGCAATTGGGCCCACTGTCATGAGTGAGAGAGCCTTTGTGCAGAGCCACTAAGAAAGGACCTAGGAAGGCAGGACTGTGAGGCATCTCATCATAGATATCCTAATTTCTACCACAGATTTTCATGTAAGTTCTCCGTTAGAGTGTTCCTCATTTCCTCTCTACCTATGGAATGCCCTGTTCTTTCTCAATTTTCAGCTTAAATTGTGCTTCCCTAGAGCCCATGCTACCTGTCTGCTCCTGGGCCCTTTTCGTGTTTCTCCAGGATTTTTCCTTTTCTTGGTAGCAGTCTTCATGACAGTTGTAATAACCTCTATCATTATATAAGTGTTTGCCAGGAGCCAGACATCTTACATATTATGTGTCCTATCCATTAGTGTTTATTTCTATGAATGGTAAGACATATTTTAGAGGTAATGTACATGCATATGTGCAGGCTTGCATGAGAACACACACACACACACACACACACACACACACACACACACACACACACACACACACATTTCCCTTAAGAAACGGGAATCTTAGCTAGGAATGATAGAGCAGGCTTTTAGTCCCAACACTCAGGGAGGCAGAAGCCTCTACGTGAGTTTGAGGCCGGCCTGATCTATAAAGCAGGACAGCCAAGGCTATGCAGAGAAACTCTGTCTCAAAAACAAAAAACAAACAAACAAACAAAACAAAACCAAAAAACAAAAACCAAGAAAAAAAGACTAAGAAGCTGGAATCTTTCTGAGGATGAGACTGCTGACTTCCTGATTATGTAGCTTTGTATGTGCTATGTTCTCAGTGAC
This sequence comes from Acomys minous, assembly GCF_964271855.1. Lineage (NCBI taxonomy): Eukaryota > Metazoa > Chordata > Mammalia > Rodentia > Muridae > Acomys > Acomys minous. The sequence continues at coordinate 16,447,452 of NC_140494.1, read as the reverse complement.
TTATTATATGAATGAACGATCTCATGCAGAGGAGCCCCTAACAGGTTCCTTTCTTCAAAATATATCTTCAAAATAACACCATGTGGACCAAATCACAGAGTACCTTGTCTTTGTTTTCAGAGAGATGCTAAATAATACTTGAAACATTAAGATGTGTTCTCAGTACACAGTATGAAGTAGATTAGGTCTTTCCAGATGCCTCCTGCTCTTATAGCTCTCTTCTTTTCCAAGTACCATTCTTACCTTCTAAGTACAAAACTGCCATAACCAGTGACACTTCAGAGTGAGACCTTCTTCTGGGTGAATCTGAGGACCTGTAACTTGTGGACCTTTTGTTTTTCCACCACTGGAAGAGCTGGGGCATCCTCTTCACCTTCTTTTAAGTGTAGATGCAGAGAGAACATTTGTTATCCTTTAAAGAACACTGTGGTGGGAGTGAGGATGCAGCGTGGAGGTGGGAAGGGCTCAGTCCTCTTCCTAGACAGGAGGAGAACTGTTTTCCTTCTCCTCTGTAGTTTTGCGGGCTGTAAGCTAAGATGACATGTGTGTTTCAGACTGTTTATGTGAGATGATGAGCATTTAAAATCTGTTCTTGTGTGTGCTTGATAAAAGCTGCCTGAGTGGTGATCTTTTAATAGCATGTGTCTTGCAACTAGCAAATGTATTTTGGTACCAAACGCTAGATAATTCCAAAGGAATGTAGATTTTTGTCAGTAAAAGTTTTGTTTGATAATGCTTAAAAGTCTTTTTTTTTTTTTTTAAGTTTTCTGAAGAGAGGTTTTGCTTTCTTTTTTTTATTGACAAGATAGGAATTAAGAAAATTACTAGCCATGAAGGAAAAATAGCCTTTATAAATTTTATACAAAAATACGATTAGAAGTGTTGTAATTACAAATAGTGGAAACTGTTCCTTGAAGCCACCAAATGAACAGGTTTTCCAGGGTGACTTTTATTTCAGTGCAGTTCGGATACTAAGAATTGTGGGCAAGTTTTACTAAGAAAATTCAGAGCTGGTGTTATGAACATCTCAGCCCCACCCTCACCCCCACCCCATGCCCCACCTCAGGCCCCTGTTTTTTTTTTTTTCCTCTTCTTTGTTAGTGCCTAATCAGATTAATGTGTGACAGGAGTACTTCCAGTTACACTTAACAACAGAGAAGTAACATTCCTTGACTTCCCCCTAGGCTGTAGACTCAGAGGGATCTGTAATTATTTGACTCATCTCCCATGAAGACACAGCTCGGAGATGGCATCATTGACTCAGCTTGCAAGTGCCACATGAGAATCCAACAACTGATGGACTAGACTCCTGATAGAGCGAGGCATTGACCTGGGCCTCTCGTGTTTAAAGGGCTCCTCTCCTAGGCTCCCTTTTCCTTGAAGTGACAACTAGAACCAGATGCAAACGCTACGACCCCCCAAGCACATTTCCCAGATGAACCTCTTTCTCCATCTTGTTTTAGGATAATATCTAGGAAGGGACGAAGGAATGATGCCAGTCTGGTATGGCTTTAGTTGAGGTTGCCCCTCAGTAAGGCTCACATAATAAGAGCCAGCTGTTGGGTTGGGGGGCCATGTGTAGGTCCTGAGGACCCTGACCTAACCAAGGGCTTCATCAGATGATGGGTTTCTAATTTAATGGCATCACTGGGAGGCAGTAGAACACCCTTAGCTGAGCCTAGCTGGAGGAAGCCAGTTACTCAGGGGATGTCACTAGGGCTGTATCTGCTGCCAGCCTCCCTTCTTCTATCTCTTCTCTGCTTCCCGACTGTCATGAGGTGAGCATCCTTCTTTACCACAGACGTCTGCCACCCTGATGCCTCACAGCAAGGCCCTATCAGTGAAGCAAGTGAATGCTGGACAGTGACTAAAAGTCTAGTACACATCTTCATAGGAATCAATGTGTGGAGATTAATGGGGGTCGGGGGCAGGCTCATGATCACTTGGCTCGTCTGCTTCTGGACCAGCTCACTGTCCTGCAGAGCCATTTGCTTTCTGCTGTATTAGAAGATAAAAGTGGGTTCCCCAATAGGATCTCCCTTGCTCCATCTTTAGTCCCTGAAGTCCATCTTCCCATAATTCTCTTTGATTCTGATATAACATGCTCTTATGTGAGTTGTTTTGATACAGTAGATACAGACAGTTTTGTGGCCAGCTGCACTCTATGCAGCCGTATGCTCTGGCTCAGTGGTTGTGTGTACGTTCATTGTAGGCCACGAGGTCATTTTCTGTAGTTGGCCTATGTCAGTAAGATAGGACCTTTCTATTTGTTCACTTAGGGGTGTGTGTTTGTCTGTCTGTCTGTCTCTCTGTCTTTGGGTGTATGTAGTTACACATGTACATACTTGATTATAAAGACCAGAGGACCCCCTCAGGTATTAACCCACCCAAGGTGACATCTACTTTGTTTTTTGAGACGGTACTTCTCAGTAGGACTTGGAAAGGCCCCACTGGCTCACCCATTCTGCTAAGCCGGCTGGCCAGCAAACTATAGAGATCCTCCTGCCTCTACCTTCCCAACACTGGGATTACAAGTGTTTCTTACCATGCCTGGATGTTTCTGCAGATGCTGTTGGTAGATTCAAATCCTCATGATTATACAGAGAGCCCTTCACTGACTGGACCATTATCAACCCAGCCAGGATATGACTGATCAGTAGCACATGCAATTTCTCTTTTGATTTTATAATGGACTCATGGCCCTTTACAGGTCATCTTGAGTTAGATTGGCTTACATGAGGTAAGAACACTCGAGGAACCTTGACACATCATCTTTCTTGCCCCCCCCCCTCTCTCTCTCTCTCTTTCCTATAGCCTATAGACCTAGGCTTTCATTTTCTTGACCTAGCAAAGAATTGATCCTTCCACAAAGGTCCTCTTTTCTCAAAGTGAAAAATAGTTCTAGAATGCAAAAACTAAGACCCCAAAGCACGTATCTCAAATGAGCCCCAATGGATAGGGCAAGGTGACAAGCATGAGATCTGCCAGATGTTTGAGTGACAAAGTAGAAAAGTTGTCATATATTTGGAAGACTGTCCAAATATGGCCAAATACAATTTCTCCCAGTACCTCTTAGTCTAACTCTTTTTTTTTTGTCTTTTCCAGATTATCAGAATTTATTCATCCACCCTCTAGTTTAGTAAATCACACATAGTACATCAGCGTATGTATTTACATGAATAATGGCCTTCCCCTGGAGTATGGTCAACTTATAAGCACTCTTAATGAAAACTGATGACCCACCTCTCCCTGCAGCTCACAATTGCCAACCACATTTTAGTAGTGGGCCATGGTGTCCATCTCATCTCTCCATGCTGGGGTTTTCTCTGGCTTGCTCCTGCACAACCACTGCACATTCATATGTAGAGCTGCCCTGTTCTATCTAGAAGACAGTTTTTGTGTATTCATGCACTATCTCTGGCTACTACAGTCTTTCTGTTTCATCTTTCACAATGATCCCTCAGCCATGGGAAGGAGAAATATGATATAGATATAGATATAGATATAGATATAGATAACTTCCGTTTAGAGTTAAACATCTCACAATCTTTTATTCTCTGTATCTTGGCCAGTTATGGGTCTTTGTGTTGTTTAATATCTACTACAGATAGAAGCTTCTCTAATAAGGGTTAAAAGATGCATTAATCAATGGATTTTATGATAAGTCATTAAGAGTCAGTTTAATATGATGCACATTTGGCAGAGCAGTAGTATTAGCTTCTCCCTTGGGGCCTATGTCCTGTCTCCCACAGGTTCTTGGCCTGAAAATGGTGCAAGGTCTGATTTTCATCTTGTGGCACAGAAAGTGCCAGATTACCTGATGTGTGTGCCTCTGTTGCACCAGTGGACATATACTTCCAGGCCAGACATTCTTGTAGCTCACGGAATTCACAGAATTGATCATCCCTTTCTCCTTTGGTACCTAGCACCTTCCAGAACCGTGAAAGCTAGCCAGTAGCGATGAGGCTTCTACGTTAGTACCAGCTTGTTATCTCCATCTTCTGAAGTATGTGGTGCCTTCATCAGTATGATGTTACTGTCAGGTTCTGAAGGTTACCCTACAGCATTGGCGATAGCATCTTATGTTCAAAGGTCTAGGGGACTCACTCTAGCCTACAGCTCCAAAAAGCGACAGCCCGTTCCTAGCTTTGGGCCTTTGAATTGTTAGCCTATAGTGTGTACTATGAGCTTTGTCGCCCATAATAGGCTAACTCCATGTTAACTGTATGTGCTTATATATGGAAATTTCTACAGTGATAGGTAGATCTCCTTGTAACTTTTTTCAAAAGGTTTTTAGATTCATTTATCCCTCCAAATATTCCTGTAGCAGGGCCCTACCTTCAAAACATTGTACAACTACGTAAAATAGTGCCTCCTGCTGGAGAACACACTTCCAGACTCATGAAGACCCTAGAGAAAACACTTCAAATTTCAAATGTATCACAGGGTAGAGAAATTGCCCAGGTCCTGGACTCTAAGTCTGAGGACACAGATGGGGGAAAGCACATGGGATTCCCTCGGTCACGGCTTACTCTTGAGGAATGGGGGACTCTTGTGTCCTGAGGTAGATGATGTTATTTATCCCAAACCACTGTCACCAGTGGTACAGCCTGACCTGTTGAATCCAGGGGCATGAAATATGAGGAAAAATAAGTCACCTTTAAAAGACTTGGCTTGTGTCCATGTGGAAGAATCCCATCAATGCACAACTCCTGATTTGATGCTGAATTTTCTCTCAGATTGGATTACTTCTCTGTGTTTCTACAAACCTTCTCCTCATTGAGTTTTCATTGTTAATTAAGTGTTTCACTGGGTGGGTAGATGTGGTATCTTATATTTTTCCTACAGCGTGATTTCATTTTCAGTTATGTGCACCAGGGAGAGAAGGAGGAGAGCAGGAAGCTGAAGGAAGGTAAAGGAGAGAGAGAGATGAATCATAGCTAGAATTAAGGGAGAAGTCCTCCTTTTGAGGTTGTGTGTAGTTTAATACATAAATATGGCTGCCTGCCTTATGAGTGAGACTCAGCAGCTGCACTGAAACTGTTGGAACCAAGGCCATTTTTAGCATGTCTCTAGCCAATAGACTTTCATGGACCCTGGAGGTGTATACTTTCCAGCAGTGCCTGGGATCCCGAAAAGGCATTTTTGTTTAAAGATGGAATGCTGTTGTGTAACCGACATCAGATCATGAACTCATGATCCTCCTGCCTCAGTTTCCCAGGTCTTGTGGTTATAAGTACAGAGCACATGCCAAGCTGGAAAAGCCATTGTCTTGAGCTGAAGGGCATCTGAATATCCACAAAAGAAATACTCACACCTGTGATGTTACACCAGTGAAATGCCTTGATGCTACTTGGGCATGAGCTGCGGAGAGGAGCGCTCAGACACTTGGCGTTGAACAAGACCACCCTAGAAATTTTGCCAGCCTCAGGAGGCAGGCAGAACTTATCCACAGTGAGGGCCTTTAGGAGCTGCCAGCAGGTGCTCTGGGTTCAAACTGGACTCTTACCTTTTGTCATGCTGGGATAGTTACAGTTTGAGGTCACACTCCTAGAACAGCTGACCAAGTCAGATAGGGCAGACCCCATCAACTCCAAGGCTTCGTTCTGTCCTTGTATGACCCATGTCCATCCCTCTTACAGCCCTGCACCTCTCCCCACCTGTATCTGTAGGCAATCATCAACATACTCCCTGACTACATAACAGTTTCGATTTTTTTTTCTTTTTTCATTGGAAGAATTTTCCCGTACAATATATTCAGTTCGTGGCTTTTCCCCTCCCTCACCTCCTCCTGGATCCTACTTCCCTCCCCATCCACCTCCATGCTTTCCTCTCATGACATTCTGCTAAACCCGTAGATCTGTGCCTCTCTGTCGTCAGCAGAGAAAGTTCATCTTGCAGAAGATGGGAACTAACACAAGGTCCACAGCTAGACAATGTGCAGAGACAGAGACTTTTGCCACACTCAGTCCTAAGTGAGATCGCTCCATCGAACCCCTCGCCTCTTGCCTCAGGGAGCGATGGGGAAGAGGAAGTGAAAAGATCGGAAGAGCCATAAGGGATGGATGGCACCAAGGACACAGCAGGGCTGTTGCACACATGAACTCACAGAGACTGAGGCAGCATGCACAGCGCCTGCGCAGCTTCAAACCACACGGGTCCCAGTGCTGAGAGGGAGAGGTGGACATGAGCCCCCATCCCTCACCCGAAGCCCCAGGAACCTAAGCTCCACCTACTTCTCTTCTGCCCAGCTTTAGGCTGTCAATAACTTTATTTTAACCAGTCAGAGAATATTTATGAGCAAAGACCACACAGCATCACTTGGGGTACCTGAGAAAGCATTCGTCTGGACTGTAACCAGATCATGATGGGGGTGGGGGGGGAGCAGAAATATATTAAAACAACAACAGTTGAGTGCATAGCACCAGACCAACCCCCAACAGAAAACCCTGACTAAAGTGTTACTATTAGTGCCACTCTGCATCCCCCCCGCATAGTGCTGTGTAAGGTACTCAGTAGTACAGATCCAAAGAACACTGGGAGAAACCAGAGAGACCAAAGCACGTAAGGAAGACATAGCCGTGGAAGATGGCTTCAGTTTCCTGTACACTGGGTATGAGGTTTCTAAATACCCTTAAGTGGGGAAGAGTCCTGGGTGGGAAGTGGTTCTGTGGTCCTAAACTGTGGAGAACCAATATGGCAGACTGAGAGCTCAGATTCCTGTAGCCATGGCAGCTGGGTAACCCTGGCTTTGACCCTACATTGTGCTATAGCCCAAGATGCTCCATCTAGAGATGGTTCTTCCCCGAGCCAGCCTTGTGCTTTGAAGAGTCGGGATCTTTATCAGCCCCTGTCTGATAAAGATGCATCAACCCAGGTATGCATTCCTACCAGATTTGAGGTTCTTGTATGTCAGAAATAGAGTGTTTTATTTGGGGCCTTTCCACTGGGCTACAACGGCACCCTTAGCAAAGGCAACAAGCCCACAGAGTAGAGGTGGGTATTAGTCCATCAGACTAATCCGTGAGCCCCTGTGCTTTCTTCCATAACTTGAAACATGCTTACCTTCATCTCCTTAATTGATCTCTGGTATAAGCAGTAGAAACAAACACACAATCTAATCAGTTTTACAAAAGTTTATTGAACAAGCTTGTATCATGTGCCTGCCTGCAGGGAAGCTGTTTTGTCTCAATATTAATTTTATAACATAAAAAGTGGACCTGGACAGGATTTGAGACAAACTCCATTTTCTTTCTTTAAAAAAATTTTTTTTAATTAATTCCTTGAGAATTTCGAACAGTGTAGTTTTGACCCTATCCACCTTTCGTTTCTCTCCCTATTTCCTCCCAGAGCAACTCCCACCTCCCTGCCCCCAGCTCATATTTTCTTTTTGTTTTAATAACTTATCAAGTCCAATTTATGCTGTGTATTCATGAGTGTAAGGCTGTCCGCTAGAGTAGGCTGACCTACTAGGAGCCACACCCCTTAAAGAAAACTGACTCTTTCTCCTCCCAGAGGCCATCAGTTGTCCATAGCCCCTCAGTTGGCTATGGAGGCTTATGCAGCCCTGCTTCTCTGTGTTAAAATGCTGACTGGCTTGATCTTGTGCAGGTCTTGTGCAGGCAACCATAGCTGCTGTGAGATCAAGATTGCCACAGTCCTGTTGTGTTCAGACCACAGTGTTGTGCTTTGGTCTCCCCTGACCTCTGGCTCCCACAGTCCTCTGCCCCTCTTCTGTGATGGTCCCTGAGCCTTGTCAAGACAAGTGATACAAATGTCCCCAGTGTGGCCAAGTGCTCTGCTGACATTTCCTTTCTGCTCTGGGACCAGCTGTGACTTTCTGCCTTAACAATCTCCATTTTCTAGAGAACTCATCAAGAGTCCGTGAGCTAATACTAGGAGTCATTACAGGCAATCACAGTTGTTTTGTTTTGACATTGGACGTATAAATAAACTGTGACAAGGGGATGGGGTGACCTTTTCTGTGAACACAGTGTCACTGTCAGGCAGAGGTATCCTTTTCTCTGGTTATGTGGGAAGAAGACATGTGTGCTCTGTAGATGAGTGAAGAGCCAGACACAGGAAGTTCGTTGGCTTATAGAAATCTCCAAGCAGAGCTTACTGACATCAGGTTAAAAGGGGAGGATTGCTTTGGATAGGAAAGTGAACGAAGTTGCTGATTTCCAGAAGACATTTACAAGGGAATCCTACAGGCCCTTGGGCATAAGGTGAGCCTGAGTTTGAATCACAGCTTCACAGTTGGGGCTGCATCACCAGAAAGGATCTTAGCATTCCAAGTCCAGCATCTCTTTCTGCTACCTGTTGCGAGTGGCAGGCTGGAGGCCACACTCTGCATGGCTCTGGTCTCACATTTGCTGTGGGAATAAACTCTGGTGGTATTAGCACCACACAGCATTGGTTTGTCTAAATATTTACTCTAAGGAATATACAATTCTGATCTCTCTCTGTGGCCTCACACAGATGGAAATACCCCTGAAATGGCCAGTAGACATCACAGTTGGAGAAGTGTGAACCACAAACAAAGAGAAAACGAGGCCACACAGTGTGTGGCTCCATTTATTTACAGACCCAGGAATGGGGATGAGGTGGGAGAGCACTGTGAGGGCAGGGGAAGCCGATGAAATAAGAATCTTCTAGAATGCACACATACGGGCTAATAGTGTGGGCTTACTTAAGTCTGTTTCAGATTTTTTATATTCCAATTTCATAGAATAAAGAACTGGAACAATGGGTATACTCTAATTTCCCGCCTTATTTTTCAGGAAATCAGATCCAGTCCCAGAATGGTTAAGTGGAGCTGCTTAAGGAGACCCAGATAGTTAATTCCAGGTTTCACCCACAGGAAGTCAAGCCCTGTCCCCTGCCTGAAACATTTCTCCCGCCCAAACCGCTCCTCCTCTAAGGTCTGCTCCACTCTCCCCATCCTACAGATTCGAGCCATAGTTCCTTTGTGGCCCTTAGCATGGCCACTGACCCCTCTTTCATCAAGGTCGAATAATCGTAGTAACTGAAAAGAACCCCACAGCTAACAAACACTGGACACCTGTTATTTACTCATCATAACTCTGAGGTAGATACTGCTTAAACCCCTTTGTGTTATGTGTGTGTATGGTGTGTGTATATAAGTGATATGTATGTGGGGGTGGGAGGATAGTGGTATGAGGTGTGTGTGTGTGTGTAAGGGGGTGTGGTATGGGGTGTGTATGTGGCATGGATGTATAGTATATGTATATATGCACGGTGTGTGTGAGGGTATGGAATATGTGTGTGCTGTGTGGGGGTGTATGTTGGGATGGTTGTATGAGTGTGTATGGTTGGGATGGTGGTATGGGGTGGGATGTGTATGGTGTGTTTATGTGTGTGTATATGTGGTATGTATGTATGTTGTGTGTTTGTAGGGGATATATGTACATATTTGTAGTGCATGCCTGTGAGTGTGAGTACATAGCAGGAGGCCAAAGATAGGCACCCAGTACCTTCCTCTTTCACACTCTGTGTTACCTTGGCAGGGTTTCTGACTAAACTAGAAGCTCAGGTTTTTTTTCTTTATTTTATTTTATTTTTTATTAATTTATTCTTATTACATCTCAATGGTTATCCCATGCCTTGTATCCTCCCATTCTTCCCTCCCTCCCATTTTCCCCTTATTCCCCTCCCCTATGACTGTGCCTGAGGGGGAATTCTTCCCTCTTTATATGCTCATAGGGTATCAAGTCTCTTCTTGGTAGCCTGCTATCCTTCCTCTGAGAGGCACCAGAGTTCGTGTGAAAGTCATATCCCACTCTCCACTCAACTGTGGAGAATGTCCTGTCCATTGGCTAGATCTGGGTAGGGGTTTGAAGTTTACAGCCTGTATTGTCCTTGGCTGGTGCCATAGTTTGAGTGGGACCCCTGGGCCCAAATCTGCCTATCATAATGTTCTTCTTGTAGGCTTCTAGGACCCTCTGGATCCTTCTACTTTGCTATTATCCCATGCCTCTCTCATCTAGAGTCCCAATAGGATGTCCTCCCCACTGTCCCAGTTTCCTGGTAAGTAAAGACTTTCATGGCACATGCCCCTTGGGCTAGTATGCAGATATAAGTGAGTATATACCATTTGACTCTTTCTGCTTCTGGGTTAATTCACTCATTATGATCATTTCTAACTCAATCCATTTGTCCACAAATTTCGGGAATTCCTTGTTTTTAATAGCTGAGTAGTATTCTATAGTGTATATGTACCACAATTTCTTTATCCATTCTTCTACTGAGGGACGCTTAGGCTGTTTCCATGTTCTGGCTATTATGAATAAGCCTGCTTTGAACATGGTTGAGCAAATTTTCTTTTTGTGTGCTAGAGCATCTTCTGGGTATATTCCAAGGAGTGGAATGAATAGCTGGGTCCTGAGGAAGCCCTATTCCCATTTTTCTGAGATAGCACCAGATAGATTTCCAAAGTGGCTGTACAAGTTTGCATTCCCACCAGCAATGAAGGAGTGTTCCTCTCTTTCCACATCCTCGCCAGCATGTGGTGTTGCTTGAATTTTTTATTTTAGCCATTCTGATGGGTGTAAGATGGAATCTCAGAGTTGTTTTGATTTGCATTTCCCTGATGACAAGGAGGTTGAGCATTTCTTTAAGTGAGTCTCAGCCATTTGATATTCCTCTGTTGAGAATTCTCTGTTTAGTTCCAAGCCCCATTTCTCAATTGGGTTATTTGGTTTGGTGGTGTTTAATTTTTTGAGTTCTTTATATATTTTGGATATTAGACCTTTGTCAGATGTAGGGTTGGTGAAGATCTTTTCCCAGTTTGTAGGCTGTCACTTTGTTCTCTTTATAGTATCTCCCGCCTTACAGAAACTTCTCAGCCTCATGAGGTCCCATTTATTAATTGTTGACATTAAGGCCTGGGCTGTTGGTGTTCTGTTCAGGAAGTTGTCTCCTGTGCCAATATGTTCCAGGCTCTTCCCCACTTAGTGTCTCTGGTTTTATGTTGAGGTCTTTAATCCACTTGGATTTGAGTTTTGTGCAAGGTGACAAATATGGGTCCAGTTGCATTTTTTTTACATATAGACATCCAGTTAGACCAGCACCATTCTTTGAAGATGCTATCCTTTTTCCATTGAATAGATTAAGCTCAACTTTTTTTGAGGGGGTGGAGGGGAGGTTTGGGGCAGGAGGCTAGCTGCAAGTGAGATCTTGAGAATCTCCCATTTCTGCCTTAGAGTGCTAGTGTCATAGCATGCATATGCCATGTCCAGCCTTTTACGTGAGTACTCGTGATTTGAGTTCAGGTCCTGACACCTGTAGAGCAAGCACTCTTACACACTAGCCCAACTTCCAAACCCCTCATCCCCGATAGAAAAGGAAACTCTGAGATCCAAGGGAACCAAGAGGATTTTCCCAGTTCCAATTAATATGTGGAAGAGTCGGGATTCAAACTCGGGGACTCACTTGGAATTCAGGCCTAGTCTCCCAGCAATCTGTCATCAAGCTGCTTGCACCTCTCCCCGAACTTGAGCAAACTCAAAGACATTTCACTAATATACTTGTAAGTGTCAGGAGGCTTAGTAGTCATGTGGAAAGTGGAGGGGATTATAGCATGTTTTAGCTTTTAGTTTCGTTGTGTTATGGTACTGAGTACACACTGTTTTGAGAATTAAGTAGAGAAAATATGAAGAAAGGCTCAGTGGTCCATATCCAGTGCTAAGTATGCAATCACTGTAAGAGTAAGCAGGCATTAGGACCTGAGTTTGAGTCCTGGTACCAATCTACTTTAGATCACTTATGGACGTGGCACAGAATCTAAGCCCACGTGTCCCCACTCTTAACTTTTATTCCTTATTTGTCATCTGTAATGAAAATAAATTAGAATAGCAAGTCTTAGAAATGCTAGCAAGTCTTAGAAATGCTTACTAGAGCCAAGTTTGGATTCTGAACTAGACAGACAGCCCAAGTGTGTTTTATCTTTGGGCAATGTACATTTCTGCCTTGAGATCAAGACCAGACCTGAAGTCTTTGTGACACTGTGATCCTGACCCAGCATCTCAAGCACAGAGCTCAGGGAAAGCTCAAGTGTGTCCCTGCTGGTAGGGTAGTTATACATATGCTTATGTGCTTTCCCACTTACAGCAGGACACGACTCTTTGTGTCTACCCTTTCTTGGATCTTTTATGTACGTTACTATATGTACCTCTGTGTGTGTTTGTGTGTGTGTGTGTGTGTGTGTGTGTGTGTGTGTGTGTGTTTATTGTCCCCTGTCTTTCTGTGTTATTTTGAAAGACATGGATACAATTTCTTATCTCAGATTGTATCCTTGAAAATAGTTTGACATCAGATTCTCGGGTATATGAATGCATTTGGCAAGGAGTCTGCAGTTTTTTTCCCCCAAGTGGGCAATAGAACCTAGCTGTAGAATAAAACTTGACTTATAAAATTAATCTGTAACACTCACAGGAAAAATGATGGAGAGATCAAAATTAATCTTTAAAAAGTACCAGACAAAAGGCAGATGGCCTAGACTCAAAAGATAGTGGTATTCATGGAAGTGACAATTAATTATTTAATTCCAAGGACACATTATAGTCTACAAATATATATCAAGTTCACAATTGACTACCTATTTTATGTGGCAGAATACCAGCTTTGCATATTTATTAAAATTATTCATAACTGCAGAGCTGCCTAGATGAACTGTTGAGTTCTTGTCCTGTGTTCCAATATATTATTTTGTCCATTTTACCATGGCACGAGACCAGAAATCTGTCTAAATTTCATAGTGATCTGTGGAATATTCAGGATTGGCATCCCTTAAATCCATATTTTATTGTTTCCATTTTGCTTACTACAATCTTTTATTTAAAATTAAAATATAGTGAACATATATAAAAAAAAAATCAGGTTTTTTTTTATCTTTAAAAAATAAGCTGTAGCCAAAACTCCTTGTTTAATTTTTTTTTTAAAGAAAGTTATTGTTGTATGGTTAGTAATTGGGTATCAAATACTTTTTCTCATCCAAAAAATTGTGGACAGGACATGAATTCTTTGGAGTAAAAAAAACAGTGGTTTTGTGAGTGCTGTGTTCCCCTTAGGTGTTAGTGTTGATCCATATGTTAATGCGTTGCTCTAGTCAGACCATCCAGCAATGTGGGATGGTGAGCTCTGAAGACAGTTGGCTTTCAATTTATATTCTGAACCTATGATGTAATTTATTAAACGTGTGTGTGTGTGTGTGTGTGTGTGTGTGTGTGTGTTACACTCCCATGTACAACTGTAACAGAGGCCAGAGGCAAATGTTCAGGGTCCTATTCTGTCACTGTGTTTCATTCTCTTGAGTCAGTGTCTCTGACTGAACTTGGAGCTAGACTGTCAGTCAGCAAGCCCCAGGGATCCTCCCATTGTTACATCCACAACACTGGGTTGCCAGTACGCATGTGGCCACACCTACTTTTTGTTTGTGGGGACTTGGAGATTCAAACTCGGGTCCTTGTGCTTGTACAGAAAACACCTTAATCCCCTGAAGCATCTCCCTAGTTCTCTGTCAGAACTTTCTGAACATCAGTGCCTGCCTTAATATGTTGCCAGGGAAATGTGCTTATACCAACGCTGCGTTGGCCATGTAGTTGCTGTAAGTGACAATACCAGTGTGTCATAGAATGACACAGAAAGTGTGAGCTCAAGTTTAGGAAGGGACATACGATAAAATTATCGTTGTTCGATGTTGTATTTCTGAACTGATAAGGAAAAGACAAGACTGATAGGTAGTCCAGAGTCTAATAGCGAAGTTCTGAGCGGCACCTTCCATGATGCAGTTGGGTGCCCTCTCTTTGCACAGGTGGAATGCAACTCCCAACGGGAAATGGCTTCCTCAGGATCACCCAGCTAGCATAAGGGACTGACTTGTAATCTCGGCACACAGCTTAATCCATAGACCATATCAAAACACTGGCTCATTACCAAAAAGCAACCATTGAACTCCAAGGTGTGGTGGTGGTTTTAGGAACTATGATGTGGCAACATGTTGGCCAGTATATAATACTTCCGTGGTCCTTTGGCTTGGTCTTCAGGTCACTATTGACCTTCCAGAGGTGGCTCTCCGCATAATCAAGAGCCTGGATCTTACCCCACCATCATGGCAGGTGAAGAGCTCCATGTGAGTGGTAGGCTGGTAGCTGTCTGCAGGTAGGACACAAGAGGAGTATCTGCCTTGGAGTCTCTAGAATGTCCCTGGGGCCCTCATAAATGTCTAAGATTAAAATGAAGCCTTTCTTCCTTATAAAACAGTCATGTGTTAAAGGGGCCGCATTCGATGCTTCTGAGCTGTATATTTTAGTGGATTCTATAAAATCCTCAATAAAGGAAAGGTCACTGTTGGGACCATAAACAGTATTCGTGGAGGCGGATTTAACCCCCGTCCCTCCTATGGTCCCTGGAGCAGATAGCAGGTGAACCAACTGCTTTTCTTTAAATTTACCCCTTTACCTGTTATATCTGAAAAAGGTCCCACTGCTTCCTGGGCAGTGTCAGGCAGTAACTGAACTCTGCCTGGCTCTTGAGCTAGCCTGTCCCTGAGCAGGAATCTGAAAAGATGTGGTTTTTGTCTGGTAAACAGCATGTGACTCGGAGCATCCCTTCTTCGATGGCTGACTTTTTTTTTTGTATTCAAGGTTAAAGTGAAAAGACTATCGTCACACCCACTTGTGGGGTGTATATAGTGCGGGCCTGTCTTCTGTATTTTGCAAGGCAACCATGTGAGAAACTAAGAAAGAGCAGTGGTGATCTTTGCCTGGTGACGACACAGCTTGTTGTTCCCCACAGTGAGTAGCTCTCCCTGTGACCTTTCTGGCTGCCGTTAGAGGCTTCCAGCCTACAGCGAGAGTCTCCTGCACTATACAATGGGGAGATAATAGTCCTGGGCTTCTTCCACCGAGTGGTTTTGAGGCTTAATTGGAGAATATTTTTGACCCATTATCAAAAGCATTAGGAGGAAATGTTCAAAGAGATTTGATGCAGCTCCTTCAATTGACGAAAGTAGATACCCAAATAAGCAAATTATAACCTTAAATAGTCATCCATCTTTATGTTCAGTCCCTTCATCTTTTCAGAATAAAGACTTCTCTCTTCACTCTGAGGGCAGGAGATGAGGGGATGAGGGGGGCCAGAACAAGCCTGAGCATCACAAATGACCCCTCCCCCGTGGCAGGCGTGAACACGTACCACCCTTGTTTAGAAACGAAAGGCTTTGAATGGACTGTCCTGAATAAATTTATCACCGCGCTGCTGACTCTGTCTGCCAGGCTGCCATGGCGCATACAGATATGGTTGGAAGATATTTCCGGGAGTTAGGCATCGTGAAGCTGAAGCCGCAGTCTGAGGCATCTGAAGCATGAATGAGCTTTTCTAAACATCATTATTTCTGGCTCCTTTCTGTTTTTATACCAAGAAAACACGCGCTCGCTCATCCTTTCAGATGCAGAGACATTATTTCTTACTGAACGACAACAGAGAGATGCCCCTCTGGGTTTATTACCACTGACAAGTCCTTACCCTACCCATCCTGGATTATCCTCAAATTTAATCTCATCCTTAGCTCCACGGAGTAGTTAATGTCATCTTGTGCCTGATTTCTTTGATGATGTTATCTTTTAGTTTTAAGATGGCAGGACAAAAATGTAACCCAATTTTTCCTTTAATTAAAGTAAGTCTGTATGAATCAGCTTAGGAACTACCAGAAAGTGTCTAACGGGTTGAGTTTGGAAACTTCTTTGCTTTAAACAGAACTGGAGTTTCAGCCACATTTTCACTTATTGATTCTTCTCTGTTCCCACATTCTTGGTTATCTAAAAATGGCTTTCAAACCACCAAAAATATACTTCTAAAGCTATGATTAAATTTTGCCAGGATTAAGATGTTCACAGGCCAGTTAAGGGCACGAGTGGCTGCATGGTATGTGTCAAAGGAAGTTATAAATTCACAGTATAATTCTGTTGGGAAAGAAACAATAGATAGATTTCTAGACTCAAAGGAGGCCAAGGTACCTAGTCCTGAAACTTCAAAGTTGTAGTAGTAGTGTTGGGTGCCTTAAGTTAATACCAGCACCCTTCCTCTTGTTCTCCCATACTTCAGTTCATCAGAAATTCTTTTAGAAATTCACCATTTCTCACAGGGTATAGACATGGCAGCTATAGATATTAAGAACCCAAGGGTAAAATGATGTCTGAGCTTGCATTGTCTCAAACTCGTGTAAATATGAGAAATGATCTAAGATATGAGGTCTTACTATTGCAAAATAGTATGCATTTTTGGTGTAAAATAATTTCCAGAAAACTTGTATTGTTCAAAGTCTTTCCTGGACAACTACTTTTAACCACCTCCAAGAGACTCCTGCTAAAAAGGATGGATGTCCATTTTGTGAGTGTCTGAAAGAAAAAGAAATCATAGAAATGCTAGTTTATGGAGCTCAGAGATTCTAAAAGCCTATTTACTAGATGGGTGACAAGCTACAGGACAAGTCAGAGAAGCAAATTTTATAAATGTGTCACTGAACTTGCAGGAGAACAAAGGAGTTTTTCAAGGAACCCCAAGACTTTATGGACCGTGGAAAACAAAGACATAGGGCAAGCCCTAGGACTACTCTAGAAGCAGCACAGCTGGGAATCTCAGCACGTGATTGTGTAGTTGACTGAGGAGTAGATGACAAGGCCTGGGATCCAGCTGAAAGGCCACCCTTGCCACAACTCGTAGAACCAAAACATGCAACGTGACCATGTTCTTAATGAAGGACCTGTGAGAGCCAGTGAGCACATGACCAAGATAGGGAGCACATGACCAAGATAGTGAGCACATGACCAAGATAGGGAGTACATGACCAAGATAGGGAGTACATGATCAAGATAGGGAGCACATGACCAAGATAGGGAGTACATGACCAAGATAGGGAGCACATGACCAGGACAGTGAGCACATGACCAAATGAATGTTTTATAGTTGCATTTAAAACAATGAATGATCATGTTCATCGTTCCTCTTGCAATTGTGAATGTATTCGGAGATGACTGTAAGGAGTAAATTCATGCTGGTAGCATGGTGATGAAAACACGAGCCTAAAATACACAGGCAGCATATTTCCCCACTGACAGAGCCCTCTGACACCTGGTAGTGATGAGCAGACATCTTGTCTGGAGGAACCATTTTAACAGCCAGCACCCTCAGGATCTCTACAGATTCAGTTCATGTGATGTCAAAAGCCCTCTGGGACTTTCCACACAGCAGATAACATAAACTCAAATTTGCAAGATTCAACACCAATAGTAAACAGCAAATTCTGATCTCCTGTGCATTATGACACCAAGATCCTGGATCCTGAATATAGAAAATATATGAAAACTATGCTTTAAAAATAATCAAGGAAAGAGGAGACCATCAAAATGATAAGATTCTTTAAATTAACTGGGTAGAATCACGGAACTGAAAAGTTTAATAATAGTATCATAGTTGCTTTTCTACCTCCTGTGACAAAGGCAGTTTAGCAAGGAGGGGGATGTTCTGGCTCACAGTGTGAGGGTGCAGCAGTGGAGAAGTCATGACTGAGGACTGAACCAGATGGTCTTGTTACATCCACAGTCAGGGAGTACAGACAAGGATTCTGTCACTTAGCTCACGTCCTCTTTTTATTCAGTCCAGAACTCCTTCCCGCCTGTGTTCAGATTAAGCCTTCCTGGAAATGGCCTCACATACTTGCTCACAGGCATGTTGTCACGACGATTCCAGATCCAGCCACGTTGACAGTGACTATTAACCATCACACATGGTGATTTACAACTTATATATTAACTATTGATTTTCATGAAGCTGAATGGAGTCCAGTCTGAAAAATCATGAGAAAGTTATGCATCATGAAACAAAGAAGGAGAAATAGTAAAGAGAAATTAAAACATGGGATGATAGAATGTGAGTTTGCACATGTCTATTGGAAATTCCAGAATACTAAAATGTTGACCATAGATGCTATCAAGAGTTATGAGGGGCCTGAGACTTTACTCTCATACGAATACATAGATCTGCCTCAGTTTTACGGATACTAGTTTAAGACATGGCGCTTCTAAATCAGATACGAAGGACTTTGTTTCTTGGAGCCCAACAACCCATATGGGACTCATGATAACCATGGATCCCTAACCATGAATCCCCTGTTCCCCGTGTCTCGGTGTCTCAGGGATGACAAAGAGTGGTCCTCAGGGAATGCTGGGCCTGTACAGTTTTAAGGCAGATGGTGTTCTATTTCTAAAAGGTGGAAGTGGACACAAACTCTCATCCCTAACCACGTAGCTATCTCTAAAGCAAATATTAGCTTTCTCCTCCAAAGGAGTCTCACTGAGTATAATAGCCACACCTAAGAGCAGGCCTCAGGCCTAGTAGTAGATGGCCAGCACAAAATGACCTCAGTGATATTTTTGTAGACATTTTTTTGACACCTATTGCTTTGATTAGGCATTTTTAAAATCTAATTGGTCTTTTGCTTATGTGTTATGGTTCCCAATTTTGTGTTTTTGTGTGTCTGTTTTTCTTGTGTTCTTCTTCTTCTGCCTCTCTTTGTTTAATTCAGGCTTCTTTGGGCTTTTTGTTTGTTTGTTTGTCTATTTGTTTTCTAAAGACAGAAAGGTAATGGAGGTGGGTGGGTGGCATGATGGGAAGGATTTGGGACAAGCTGAGGAAGAGGAAACCATGATCCAAATGTGTTGTATGAAAAAAATTTTAATCAAAAATGGGTTCTAGAGAAATGTATGTTTCTTCTGGAAGCAGACAGTGTCCTGACCATACCAGCAGGAACACTACCACTGAGCTTCATCACTAGCCCCAGAAATATCTTTTTTTTAATCACATATTTAGAGAAATATTTCTTACCCTGAGTATACCAAACAAACAAAAACTAAATAAGCAACAAAATAAAATCTTAAAAAAAAAACACAGACAAATTCAGTAACATTAAAGTATATATATATATATTTCTCCTTGTCTAAGGATACCACTAGTAAATTAAAATTAGCTACATCTGGGAGAGTGAACCACACTCTCAATTGTAATCTGCCATCTGAAGTACTAAGAAATTCAGCAAACCCCCTTATTTCACAGCTTCGTTTTCTCACAGCACAAGCAGCACGAGACAACTGTGGTCCAAAAATATTAGATAGAAGATTCCAGAAAGAACTCATTAGTTTTAAATTGCATGCTGTTCTGAGTAGTGTACTGAAATGTCACTCTGTCCTTCCCAGATTGTGACTCATCCCTTTGTCTGGCATATCCATGGTGTATATACTAAACACTGGTTAGCCACTTAGTACAATCTTGGTTCTCGGATCGCCGGCAGGCTCCCACAGTGTTGTGTTCAAGCAACCTTTGCGTACTAGCCTAACATTGTCCCCTTCACTTCATCCCATCAGTTAGGCATGCTGTCCTCTCATGTCATCGCAACCGAAGTGTGCACAGTGTAATAAGATATTTTGAATGACGTGGTAATAGGGTGCATTCACGCCACTTAAACATTGTATGTTGTGATAGCTGTCCTGTTGTTTGCTAATCACCCACCGTGTCTTAGTTATAAGTTAAGCTGTCATTAGTATGTATGTATTTATAGGAAGAAGTGTGATAGATAGATAGATGGATAGATGGATAGATAGATAGATAGATAGATAGATAGATAGATAGATGGATAGATGGATGGATGGATGGATAGATGGGTGGATGGATAGATAGATAGATAGACAGATAGATAGATGGATAGATAGATAAATAGATAGATAGATAGATAGATAGATGGATAGATAGATGGATGGATAGATAGATAGATGACGTGTGATAGATAGATAGATGGATAGATGGATAGATAGATAGATAGATAGATGGATGGATGGATGGATAGATAGATGGATGGATGGATAGATAGATAGATAGATAGATAGACAGATAGATAGATGGATAGATAGATAAATAGATAGATAGATAGATAGATGGATAGATAGATGGATGGATAGATAGATAGATGACAGATAGATGATGGATAGATGAAGGATATGATATGATATGATGTGATAGATGTTAAATAGGTGTATATCATTCATGTTTTCATCCATCCTCCAGGAGTCTTCAATGAGAAAGAATTACTGTGTTCTATAAGTGAAATAAAAATTCACACAATATGTGTACAGTTTTTTTTAAGAAGACACATAATGGGCTAATATTCAGGGGAAATAATCAACCTTACTATGAAACAGGATGCTATACAACAAAACTACAGTGGTAACTGTTTCATCCCTACTCGGTGGTGACGTAAGTTTGAACAGGGCCATTTGTGAACAAGGATTTGGAGCCACAAGAATGCTCATGTTCTCTTTATCTCCTCGCCTTCAACAACCTGACAGACAAATACAGTCAGAGTTCTCCAGAATTACATTCAACACAAGGAGAAGGTAATTTATCAAAATAAAGGATTTTTAAATCACTTTTTAAGCCATATCTGGATGCACACTGAATATGCAAACAAAAGCCTTTTATATTTCAGTATAAGAGAATTGTAGTCAAAGAAAAATCTGCAGTATATGTTTTGGGTTCTTTGTTTATTATATAATTCTATTTTGATTTTTTTTGCTTTGTTTTATTATAGACAGGGTATCACTATTTAGTCTAGGCTGGTGTGGAATTCACTATGTAGCCTAGGCTTACCTAAAATTCACAATCCTGCCTCAACATTCTGACTGTTGGTTTTGTAGGTTCACACTCACACACACACTCACTTTCACACACATATATACCCATAAACAACACACACATGCACACAAACTCCCACATACACATAACATACACTCCCACATATACTCCCACACATGCACAATGTACACAACACTCACATGGACATGCACACATACAAACAACATATACACAATCACATAGACATGCACATGCACATTCACTACACACTCACATATACATACACATGTACGCACACATATGCTCAAATACACATGCACACTCACACATACACTGGCTTGGTGGCTTTGTTTCATTTTGTTTTCCTGTCTCCTTGTTTTGTTTGTAGACTATCCCTAAGGCTATAATATCCCAAAGAGAATTCAAAGGAGAGTCCCCCTAAAACAGTCCTCAAACTTTTAAACTCATGATGCCTGAGAAGTGTTTATATGTACCTTTTTGATTGTGGTATTTTTAATAATAATAATAACATTTTTAATAATCATAAAGAGATTTATTTTGAAACAAGCATTTGCTAGCACATAATTTTACTACTTGTTGAAGATGAAAGCAAATATTAGAGATGAATGTGCTTGTTTATTTTTACATAAAAATTGAATTCTGGTAGAATACTTGACATCAAAAGACATGGCATCTTCAGCATTTTTCAAGCTTGATCAATACGCCAATTTGATAATTCCCAGTGCTGAGAAATGACTTTGCATTCACACATAGTAGAGAATGACAAAACTGTGTTGGACTAATCCTAGAAATTGCCAAAATTCAACCAAAATCTCAAGCCAAGACTCACTGAGTGATTTTTCTTTTTTCTTTTTTTCTTTTTTAAATGAAAATCAAGTCAGAGCTCAAACATCTGTTTAAAAAACCAAACATTCTAACACACACAATCCAGATGTGTCAGTTTGGTAGTTACTGAAAATAGAGAATTATTAACTCTTGTTTTTTCATTAATTAAACTAGTTACTATAAAATGTGAAAACTTTCTGTATAAAGTAAAGACACTGCAGGGCATACATAACACACAGTGCTCTCAAATTGGTGCTGCGTTGCCTCAGGCAGCATTTCTTGGTGTATAGGTAACAGTGCTCACCATGTGAAGTTTGTGTTTGGAACCAGGGCTGCAGTCAAAAATTTTTGGGAACCCCCCTCCCACACACACACATTACCCCCCCACACACACACACACATATACTCAGTTATCCTTTGTGGGTTGTGGCCCATAATTTAGGAGGCTGGACTCTAATTTGTATCTGGCTTTAGTATCTGTTGTAATTCAAATATGACAAATTTTTATATAGACTAAGGTGCCAGCACTGAATCTACAGCAGAGAGCTGAGATCATCACCTTCTACAGAAGAAATGCTTCTTTTTCTCTCAGTTTGGAGATGTCAGACTCTGGCTAGTTGCCTGTGTTGCTATGGGGCCTGTAGTGAGATGACACAAAGTGGTAGAGGCTCGTGGCACAGTTAAGCAGTTCATCTCTTAGAGCAAAACAAATGAAGAATCAGAAGGGGCAAGGGTCCTCTCTCCCTTATAAAGGCCTGTCACAGTGACATAGTTTTCTCCCTGAGGCTCCTGCAGGAGCCACCACAGAGGTTGGGAACCAAGACCTTAGCATCATGGGCCTTTGGAAGAGACTTAGTACAGAATCAAGTCATAGAGTGATTTGGTTGCAGGAATACTGGAAGTGATACCAACCATTAAAAAATTCCTTGCAGTTAAGGGAAACAAAATCCCTAAGAGGGTCATTTGTGCTTTGCCATGGACCATAGAGAAAGGAATCAGTGTCATAGATGCAGAGCCTTCTAGAAGGATGATGTCTGAGTCAATTATACAAAACTCAGTTCATATACAAACACATAGAAGTCCACAAGAATAAAATCTAACCAAAAGTGGTGCTTTTTATTGGCTCTGATGAAGTAATAGTAATATTTTTTAAGTGAGGGGGGAAAAGCTAAAAATCAAACTTGGATGTTGTCTACACTGATAATGTTGCCTGATTTGAAATTCTTCTAATGTCTAGTGAGTTTCATGCGTCCACACTGCTATTACGTAACCGCCTGCTTATCAAAAACCCCTAATGCTTGAGCAAAAGTAGACATTCAAGTAACATTTCCTGATTAGCCAGAAGAGCCTTGGAAGTTACTATGAATATCTGTCACATTTTGAGGCAGGAGAGACTAGGTATGAATCAATATTACTGCCTGGATGTCACATGACCTCTCTGAGAGATTAATGTGGTTATTGTCGGGCTCCGTGTTCTCCAATCAGCTAAGTATGTGCACTTGTCATTCAGATTTTGTTTTCAGCTTGTTACACTGACAGGAAAAAGTCTCTATGGAATAAAGGACCAGTTTGGCATATTTGCATGTTTTTACCATTTAAAGAGGACTCTGCTTTGTTTGGAAACCGTGTGACCCTTCTCTTTTTATGACACTACTGAACATCACAGTTAGCTCTAAGCTCTCTGGCTCTGGTTTTAGTTTCTGCTTGTCACTAATTCTGTTAACTAAACAGAAAAAGAAATAAGGAGTATTTAAAAAGAGTAAGCAGCATATTTCAAAACTGTTATCTATAAAACTAAATAATATTCTGACTTGTTTAAAAAAAACTCGTATGTG
This sequence comes from Acomys minous, assembly GCF_964271855.1. Taxonomy (NCBI): domain Eukaryota; kingdom Metazoa; phylum Chordata; class Mammalia; order Rodentia; family Muridae; genus Acomys; species Acomys minous. The sequence goes on along the minus strand of NC_140494.1, from coordinate 16,424,068 downwards.
GTTGGGGGCATGTGGAGGTGTGCATGTCTGCATGAAGAACATGTTCACGTGTGTGATATGTAAGGCCAGATTTTGATACTGTCTTTCTCTTTTGCTCATCACCTTACTTTTTGAGACAGTAAAGTCTCTCTCTGACCCTAGAGCTTTGTGCATATGGGTATCAAACTCAGGTTCTGATGTTTGCACAACAAGCATTTTGCCAGCTGAGCCATTTCTCAGGCCCCAAACCATCTTTTCTGCATTGTAAACCATGCCTATGGATGTATCCGTGGGAACACGCTTACCTGTGTTAGACAAGTCAGTCCTGCTGACGTCATTACTCCAGACTCACGCTTCTCTGTGCTTGTGCTCAAACAGACCTCACGGATGCATCATGGGAAAGAATTTGAGGCTAAAACTACCTATTTAATTACTTTGATTTTATACAATTTCACTAACCAGCTACCAGCAGATACCATGAGATAAAGTAAAAGTCTTCAGCTAAGGCTCACCTTATTTTATACACGAGCTAATAATCCTCTTATCAAACAAGCCTTAATCTCCCTTGGAAACCACTGAGTGCCCAGCAGTACAGGATGGGGAAATGAGGCAAAGAGATGAGTGAATGCCAAGACACCCAGTTAAAGCCTGGCTGTTGCCCACTGCTTAATGGCTCTGGCAATTTGCATGGCGTGAATGTAAAAGGCAGGCTGCGCACCTATGCCTAAATGCAGATTTGTATAGGAAGGGAAAGCTCTGAACAATGGTCCTCTGCTGGTAATGGTAGTTTTCTGAACGAGTAGGAGTTTCGGTCCTTATGATTCCAACATTTGCAAGTTTTTCTCTATATTGGGGCAACCTGAGAATTTTCATTTTTATCTACTACCATTTTACTTTTTAATAATTTGTCATTTAGTAATTAGCTTATACATATTCAAATAAACTTTCAGAATTAGAGAACTATTAGGAAAAATAAACCTCATGCTTTTGTATTTTAGCCCATGTACATTGGTTGTAATTATTACACAGTAGTAATTACAGGTGTTTTACTATATAAACATATGACATCATATATAATCACTGGGTATTTATTGAGTGCCATATGCTCTTATAAAGCCTGAATGTAAGTTTTCAGACAGATCAAAACTATCATCAACCCCACTTCATAGATCAGAGACCAAAGTTTTCATTAAACTTTTTACCTTCACTGATGCAGCTTTGGAGGGAAAGAGGCCAGCTTTCAAGTAGAGCCTCTTTCAGCCCAGGCTCATATTCCCAATAATTACCCTTTCTTCTCTTTAGTTTTTAAATGTGGTTGTTTTGCTAGCAAATAACTTTACCTTATTAATTTCTTGTCTTCTGTTCCTCATTGTAGAAGGAGCTGCACATCATGGCACAGAGCATATGGTATAATAAATACAAAATGCTTCTGTCTGCTTAGAAAGGACTAGGGCACACTTGGGTCATGTCAGTGGCCATTATTATAAATTCACACTAGATAATTCTGGTTTTAATTTATGTATGTAGAAATACTGGAAGTAAGCTAAATAAATTAAGCGTGGAAAAGGAAATGTGTTTCAATATCATGCTCACACTCCCAGTGCAGGCACGTGAAGTCACGGATGGGGGTGTGTGGAGAGGACTTTGCTCAGGCGGAATCTACAATGATGCTTTTAGGAATCCAGCCAATCTGAAAGAAGAGGCAGTCGTGAGCTCTAGCATCACCCAGGGTAGCAGGGAACTTCTGTCCGGGCCACCATCTTGCCCATCCCAAACAATTCTTAGGTTACCATAATGTTTATTCTGGGTTTGAGAAGATGCTTTCAGGGTGTAAAGTGACAGACTTGCAAGCATAAGGACCCAAGTTCAGACCCCCCCCAGGACCCCGTAAAAGGCCAGTTGTGATGGCGTGTACCTGTAACCCCAGTACTGGACAGGGAGAGAAAAATACGTGACCTTGGGGCCTGTAAACCATCCAGCCACCATTTAGTGAGCTCAAGATCAATGAGAGACCCTACTTCAAACAGTAAGGCGGAGAATAATTGAAGAAAGAACCTAACATTGTCTTCTGGCCTATAGGCACATATGCAGGCTGTGTGCCCACATAACTACACACACACACACACACACACACACACACACACACACACACACGGGAAGGTTGGGGGGAGGGAGACAGACAGACAGACACATGTGCACTTGCATGCATACATGTGCACTCACACACAGAGATTCACACTAAAAATGTCTATTCCTATTGTCAGTACACAGGCAATGCAATCCTATCTGAGTGTCTGCTTCAGGCACTTCCGAAATCAAGTATAGTTAACTTCAATTAAATCATAACAAAATTATGTAATGAAATAACAAAATTGCCCTCACTGTCCGTGGCCCAGCAGTCCCTGGTGCACACTGACCATTTCACTCACGTGAATTTTGAAATGCAGTTGTCATCTGGGGTCAGTGGATGTTTGAGAAAATGTTCTCATTTCTCAAACCAGTGTTTTGGTTCCTGCCACACACTGAGTCTCATCTGTCCTGTGTGGGTGCGAGAGGGAAACCTGTTACTACAGCAGAGAGCGCACAATGCTTTTTATTTTTGTGTTTTACTCCCAGGAGCACATGGTGCATTGTTTGGTGAGAAGACTCATATGTAGGAGTGTGACAGCTCTTTGTAATCTGGCTTTCCTGACTGGGCCCTGCAGCTCATTCCGGAAGAAGTCTCTTTACTTTAAAATGGAGAGACTGTTAGCAGCCTACCAGAGGCCAAAGGCTTGTTTATGAAAGCCAGGTGGCGTGGATGCCGTCATTACATACAAGCATAACCTCTGCCCTTTCTGCACTCGCCCACCTGAACACACTACTTGACCAGCACGTGAGTGGTGGTGGTGTCTGTTGTTCTTGCTGTTGCTGTTAGGGATTCCACGCTTTTCTCTTGGACATTTTTAGTTCTTTCATTTATATCTCGCAGTCCTTTAGATAAAGACCTAGAGATAACTAATTAATAGGACATTCTTAGTTTTATGTATATGCTTTATTATAGCCATGTCAAATGCGTGAGTTGGTAAGTTTTTTGGTTTAGTAGAAGTGCTATTGGCAGACAGATGATTCCTGGAACATAAGTACGTGGGTGTGTATGTACTGAGTTGTTCATATGTGTGTGTGTGTGTGTCTCTCGCTTTGTGTGTGTGTGTGTGTGTGTGTGTGTGTGTGTGTGTGTGTGTGTATGCACGCATGTATGCATCATGATGTGCATGTGGAAGTTAAGGATAACTAGGAAAATGCCAGTTTTCTCTCTCCACTACGTAGATCCAAGGGATTGAACTCTGGATGTCAGGCTTGGCAGCAAGTGGCTTTGCCTGCTGAGCTTCTTGCGACCTGCCCCCCTTTGAGTCTTATCTGCTCTGTAATGGTGCTACACTTCCTACACCTCATGAAGTTTTCCTGTGGCCGAGCGTGGCTTCTGTCTCTAGACAGGGCTTAGCTGTCTTGCCTTCAGGCAGCTGACTGTGTTCCACCAGCGGCTTTAGAACACACTTTCCGAGCGGACCTCTTCTTGAGTGGGACACAGTTCACTTTATTTCCAATATGCCTTTTCCTATTGTTTCTTGCTTTTTTCCTAATGTCTCCGTTCTCATTCCTAAGTGACACCTGGAGTGTGGGAACCCATAGTTTAGCTCCCTGTGCTGAAGAGTCAAGTCAGAGTCTTCAGGATTTTATTTGTAAAGTCCTCAACGCCATCTCTGAAATATGTGTTACATTACCTGACCCTTGCCATCACCCAGCATTTCCTCACCCACAATGAACAAAGCATAATAAAAGTGTGAGTGAATATCAATGCTAAGAAGTTCCTCTGAGCATCAAATCAGCCATTTCTTTCGTGTTGTTGCTTATTTTCCTCGTGGTTTTGTCCATCTTGGCAAGAGCCTAGTTATTAGTGAAAAGCTATCTGTCTTGTAGTTCAGGTCAGTGATTCTCAGAGCCATCTGTGGCTGCAAACCGTATTCATAAGTAAAGGTTTTGAAGTTGTATTCAGAGTTGTCAGCCATCGTTTTATTTCTGAGTTTTGAGTGTATGCCTCAGCACCCCCCGGAGTGGTGTGCACTGTCAGCCCTACCTGTAGAAGGAGACGGTAAAGGTGTGTCAAGGGCTCTGAGTCCTGCCTCTGCCCGGTTATTTACTCCTCTTCGATTTTGCTTTATGAGCACAACAGCAAACTGTCACTATTTGGTGTAAATTGAAGCTTTTAATAACTATGTCTGTTCTATAACATTTGTCAGCTTTGAATATTCTGTCAGGAGAAAATAAAAATAGCAGGGAGCTGAGCAGCAGTGACACCGAGGATTTATCTGCTTATGCAAAAGGAAGGTAAAAAAATATATATATATACAATCTTGAAGGATGTGCGTTTGGCGTTTTTCCTTCAAATGGTGTAAATCTGAATTGACTTTTCCTCAAATATTTTTTTCTATGAAAAGTTGCAAAAAAATCAATGAATGGGTAAGTTCTGCGATTAAGCACAAAGTTCTTTTAATCCGGAAGAAGAAATGAGAAAAGTTACCTCAAATCATTGATTCAGGCAACCGGGCTTTGTTTGACAATCTTCTGAAAGATAAGTTATATAAACACATAAAGAGAAACACAATAGCTCAGTAGTAAAAATGTTGGTACATCTAGCATTTAAATTTTTAAACTATTTCGTAGTAAAAATTCATGCACAGAAGGCCATCCTGATATGGGACAATAAAAAATTAATTTATCTAATAAAGATGATTCAAGTAAATCAAATCAAACAAATTCCACGGTCTATATATTTGTAAATTGTGTGTGTCAGTTATAAATATTAAAACCCTAAGTGAAATATATATTATGAAAAATTCACTGCTTTCTCTTTTTGAGATAAAAACATTTTTTTAAAAAAGTTTTCCACAAGTCTTTATTGGTGCTGCCATGCAGTGTGTTAGTTTAGACCCTGTTCTTAGCAATGTACTTTTTTTTTTAAACTTTCTGTCTTCTTGAAGGGCTTCCTTCTCAAGTGATAACTTTATGATTATCTTTAATGGTAGCAGTGAGGATGTGTGGAGGACCTACTAGGTACCATACTTGATAAATGTTGACAGTAACTCAAAGCCGTTCTAAGTGGGGGGCAGGGGTGTCAAAGGTACCTGTAACTGTGTAATTGTAGACTCTTCACTTACTTTCTGTACTTATTGGTTAGTAAGATCACGTGGTCCTGTCAACCTGTTGACAGGTCTACAAATATAGTTTTAAAAATAAGCGCAGTGAACTAAATTGTGTGTCTGTATACTTAGGGAATGCGCATACTGGCATGTTTCAATTTTGTGTGGTATCATAGCTCTTCCATCTTCCCAGACTGTGCCTGAGGGAACAAGTAAATTAATTATTGTCAGAATTAGTAAGATAATTGCATGTACGTAATTATACAAAGTACTCTACAATAGTGTTCTTGCTGAGGAGAAAGGCCTTTGTAAGGAGTGGAATTTGAAAAGACAGGATGCATTTTGGTTTGTTTTCTTTTCGTAAACAGAAAGTCCTGGTCTGATGTTATCGCCTACTTTTGCCAGTGATAAATTGAAAATTACTTCGCTACTATATATTAATAGTTACAAGAAAAAAACCAAAAGTCTAAAATCTTCTATGTCAGAAAATCTTACTCCAGGCAAGACCAGAAGAATGATTCTAATAAAATTGGATGTTAATGATTTGTAAAGACTGCTGGCACTTCTGTCTGCAGAGCCACTTACATGGAGATTCCTGAAGAGCTGTGCTGCTCTCCTTCTACCCCCTAGAAAAATCCCTTGCCTCTTAGAACCAAGAGAGAAGATGGAACGCCGCTCTGGCATGCACCTGTCTTGACTTGCAGACCAGTGGCAACAAGGCAGTTAACTTCGTTTTCTCTCATTGTTGTGTCTCTTCATATAGGCAAGTTAAGATGTTTTCTGTTAATGTGTCTTTTGTACCTCTGATTTTAGCAGCTCTTAGGGTTTACAGAACTGTCTTTTCAGGCACTGTGACTTCTTTTTAAAATACTGATAAGATTCTCCCTGTTTGAATGTGCTGTTTCATTTTTAATCCTTTAATTGATTTGGATAAGGAAGTTACCCAAGTTGTTTTTGTACTGAAGAAATGAGATGCATATCGCAGAAGGAGAGTAATTTAATTCTAAGTCTTCACTCAGGCAGAACGTGTCTTTGTGATTCACAAGGGCCAATTCTAATCTGTATTTTCTTAGGATACTTGCTTGCTTGTAATAAAAGGAGGTGAAAACCCTTTTTAAGTTTTAATCTGCACTGATGTTCCAGAAATAAATTAAAAATAAAGATGAGGTTGTTTAAATCTTTGTTCATAGAATTCTCATTTTTTTGAAAGAAAGATTTAAATGAATTTCTCTTACGCGTCTAAACATCTCAGAATCAAATCATTTTCTGAAACCTCCACGGGGAAAGAAGAAAATGAATCCTGTATATGACAAGAGTCTCTTTGTGAATGAATGAAAAATTGTGCCATAACTATAGACAAATTAGCATTTGTCAGCTTCCTGTTCTTAATAGGTTAAGCAATGCTAAGCTTAAAAACAGGCTTGGTTTTCAGTTGTGGCGTACAAGTTACAGAAACTCTTTGTTCCAACCCTTCTGAATGAACCCCAGGTACATTTCATTCCTTGGAAGGCAGTGATTCTGCACTAAAAGAATGAACAACTGAATCTGCCATTTCATTTCAGAAAAAATAAACTTTTGTTGTGTGTGTCAGCCATCTCTTTACCTCCCTCCTTCACTAGGGCTCCATCCTAGCTGCCTCAGACAAGCTGTAGACTTAGCTAAGGGGAGGGTTCAGACACTTACAGCTGTGTCTTCAGCGCATGGACCTGCAACAAAGTTTGACATGTTGTCTCAAACAGCTTAGAGGCATGAGACAAGGCAACAGTGTGTCCAGAAGTCAGCACTATAGACTCTGATAATCAGCTTATTTGCTCTTTATTGATTTACGTGACTTAACTGCCCCAGTTTCCCTAAATTGGAATCTTTGAAAATGTAAAGGTAGAAGTGATTGAGAACAACTCCACATAGACGTAGTTCTGTGGCCTCCCTATTCCTGCCTGTGTGTGAGCTCGTGCCTGGGTCAGTGTGCTTGTTTTCGTAGCTTTCTTAAGGTAGAATTTGTGTACCATACAAATCCACCCGTGAGTCATGCAGTCCTGTAGCTTTTCATATATTCGTAGAATTGGCATCCATCACCACAGTGAATTTTACAGCATTTTGTTTCCCACCCCCGAAGAGACCTTATAACCACCCCCGACTCCCCGCATCACCACTGACCTTCCTCTCCCCATCCATGGCCATTGCCAGTCCATTGTGTGTTGATATTTTTGGCTGTTCTGAACATTTCACATAAATGCAATCCTGTCATATGCTGCCCCTATGACTGCCCCTTTTCCCTTAGTGTAATACTCTGAGTCCATGTTGGTTAGTGTGGATCAGCACTTCATTTCTTTTTATGACCTACTGTGATTATAGTATATTCCATTTATGTGCTCATTGTTGACGGGCATTTAGTTTGTTCCTACTTTATATCTGTAATTGTGAGTAATGTTAAACTTGTATGCAGATGTTTATACAGACAAATGCTTTCACTTATCTTGGGTGTGTGCCTACAGGTAAGATGCTGGCTTCAATGTATAGGGGTGTGTGTGTGTAATCATGTGGAAGCCAGAGGCTGATTTCTGGTGTCTTGGTTGGTACTTCTTCACTTTAGTCTTTGAGGCAGGATCTCTTTGAACCTGGAGCTCAGTACTATTGAGATTGGTTTGGCAGGAAGCCCCAGGTATTCTGTCTCTGCTTCTAGGGTGCTGAGAATCTAGGTGCATGCCACCACACTTACTTAGCCTTTTAAGTAGGTGCTGAGAATCTGAAGTCAGGTCTTCCTGCTTCCTCAGCAAGCACTCTCTCAACTGAACCATGTTTCCTTCCCCCACTAGCTGACTTTTTGATTAGCCATCTTAGTGGTAGTTTATCTCATTGTGGTTTTGATTTGCATTTCCCTAACGGCACTGATGCTAAACATCTTTTCAACGTGCATACTTCTGTGTTTTGAGTACTATATACAGACCTTACACACACATGCTCACCTTTGGAGACAAGTATTCAGAAGGACTGAGTAATATGTCTATAGTCACCCTGAAACTGGAAAAGACTTTGAGCCATACCTCTGTGACATACAAAGCAACGGAAGGTAAGAATCACATATCAGATGCACTTAGTGCAGTCTTTGGGAGCTCTGATGAGAGCACAGCATGGACCAATGGGAACCTAACGGTGTAAGAGTTCGATTCTGCTAAAGAGAAGGAGATTGATGAGGGTGAGGAAGTCTTGACTCATCTGCAGTTACTTCTCAGCCACTGAACCAAGAAGTGGGATCTAAGGATAAAGACAGGACGCCTCGCATGGCTTGTCTCCACGGGTGGCTCTCTGCCACAGGCCAGCACTGCATTCCTGACCTGGTGTCTTTAAGCTTTCTTCAACTATCCACCTAGGGAATATGCTGTCTCTCATGTAAGATGGGGTGCCTTATGACAAGACTCAATAAGAATGGTACTCCTGTCTCTAGACTGCTTAGCCACTGTTGTTTATTGTGGTGTGTTTAATTTAGAGTCCATGGGAATATTTCCCTCCCCTCCCCCCCACCTTTTTTTTTTCCAGCTTTAAATCTAGGTGGAAAATCCTATCAGACAAAAAAAATTAATTTACTGTATTCAACTTATAAAGTATGAAGTGGCCTCCTTAGGCCTTTACATACATGAAAACAAATCTCTTTTGAAGGGAAAAGGGTGCCATTGCTGATTGCCTACAATGAGATGTTCTACTATGATCAAGGCTTTAAAAAATAATTATTACTCTTTATTTTTTGACTTTCTTTTATTGTAGTATTACTGGAATATATCGCCTTCTATGAAGCATGCAAATAAAATTTCCTTTCCTGCTAAATCAGATGCACAGCCCTGCTGTCTTGTAAGGACTCTGTAGGATTGCCTTTCAGAGATGGATAGTGGAAGTGACTTGTGGCAGCTCTGAGTAGCCCAAAGCTTTGTTTACGCTTCCTGAATGTGCAACTCTGACGTGATGTTCTGGAAATGCATGTAACATGATTCTTCCCATTGGCGTTCAGGGCCTTAAGGAAACAGATCCATATCTTGAACTGTCTTCCTCTTTCTAGGTACAATAACTAAAGAGGAGTACTAGGAGATCAAACCTGTTAAGTATTGTCTTGAGTTTTATTTTTTAATAGTTAAAATTGGGTTGGGAATACAGGGTGCTCTTGTAAGAAAAGTCAATTCTCATCCTTTGTCTGGGAAGAGTCAACATCAACACGCATTTGTTTTTTTTTCTGACTTTTCTTAAGTGTAGTTTGACCTACCTGAGCTTATAATGTGTACGTCCTGAGATCCTTGTTATTAATCGCATTGAGGAAACCTTCATCCTTGTCCATTTGCTGTGTCTCCATTTTTCACTTTAGATATTCCTTTTCTTTTTCTTCTCTCTGAAGCTCTGTTAGCATGTAAAATCAAAACACTGTTCCTGGCCACGAAGTCTGCTTTAGATCCTAGACTTACCTCCTTTTAACTGTACGACCTTGAGAAAGCCCTTGGACCTTTATGTGAGGGTTTTCTACTAGTCCTAATAAAATGAACTTGGGACTGTTAAGAAGAAAAAGGAAAAGGAAAGGAGGTGCTGGGAACGTGGCTGAGGGAGGGAGGGTGCTCACTACATGAGCAGGAAGACCTGAGTTTGAATCCCTTAGAAGCCAGGCCTGCCTGCTTGTGACTTTGTAACCTCAGTGCTGTAGAAGGTGGAGATTGGGGGGGGGGGCGGTATCCATGGAACTCTCTGGTCATCTGGCTAGCTCCCTGTTTTATCAGAGACCCTGCCACAGGGGAATAAGGTGGCCAGTGATAGGACAGGACCCTCAGCATCCTCCTCTGACCTCCTTCCTCATGCATGGGCCCATATGCCTGTGCATACATGAGCACATCTTATATCACAGGCCCAGTTATTTGGTTAAAATAAAACAAAGAGCATACATGTAAACTACACAGCCAAGTGCCAGGCACCTAGCAGGCAGCAGCTGCAAAACTCACAATTACTTCCTTCTATTTACTTAGTAGGTCGAAGGGGCATTTACAGTTGGGTCCTTTAGAATTCCCAGGGACATTTTCACAGAGGCAACAAGTCACTTTTAAAACATGGGCTTCCTATCTGGAGAGGCGGCTCAGCAGTTAAGGTGACTTGATAGTCTTACAAAGGACCCAAGTTCAGTTCCTAGCACCCCCCCAGGAGGTAATTCACACAACCTATAATTCCAGCTCCAGGAGTTTTGTCACCTCTTCGAGTCCCCAGTGCCAACACTATTCATTTGCACAACCCTTCACAGAAGCACACACATACATATAAGTTTTAAAAAGAATTGTTTTAAAGTGTGTACTTCTACGTAACTGGTAAGTTGCCCATTATTAGGGTGTGTAGTGGTAACCTGCTGATAATAAACATTCTGGCAGATAGAATTTAGCAGGTAGCACTTGGCTGTGGCCTTTGTTCTTGGATTTTTCTTATTTTGACTTCTTCATAGTCATAAGATAAAGCATTGCATGATGTGGATCAGGAGACTGAGGCCCGGAACAGCTGACCATGTTTCCCAGAGCAATGCAGTGAATGAAGATGCTGCAGCGTGGTACAGTGTGTATTTGGACCACTTTAAGATATTGACCAGAAGTGAATATGATGCAGAAGTTGCCATTTAAATTCTTGAATAAAGAAAAAGGTTTTAGTTTACTTTCTATTTCTGTGATAGAACATCATAACCAAAAGCAACTTGGGGAGGAAAGCGGTTCTTTGGCTCACACTTCTTAATCACAGCCCATTGTTGAAGGAAACTAGGACAGGAACAGAAGCAGAGAGCAGGAAGGAACATTGCTTACGGGACTGATGCCCACTGCTTACTCAGTCTGCTTCTTACACTACCCAGGACTACCTGCCCAGGGGTGACACTGCCTGTAGCTGCCTGCCCCCCCACCATTGATCATCAATCAATAAAATGCCCCCCCCCAACAAACTTACCTACAGGCCAGTCTGATGGAGGTGACTCACCTACAGCCCAGTCTGATAGAGACAATCTCAATTAAGGCCCTTTTTTCCAAATGGCTTGGGTCAAGATGACAAAAAACAAAACAAACAAACAAACAAAAAACCTAACCAGCACAGCAAATAAAATAATACAAGTGTACTACACACACACATACACACTGAATTCATTACCATATATGAAGCTTTTGTCCATGGAATGAGCTCCCTAGTTTAATGATATAACCATTTTTTCACATATACAGGCTTTTTTGTATGTCTATATGTGTGTAGCATGTGTTCATGTATGTGTGCATGTTCTCATGTCTGTGCAGGTGTGTGTGTGTGTGTGTGTGTGTGTGTGTGTGTGTGTGTGTGTGTGTGTGTTTCAGGGTCTCCCTATGAAACTTAAGACAGCCTTAAACTTGAGGTCTTTCTTCTTGCCTCAGCCTCTTCAGCTCTGGGATTACAGCTATGTACCCTCAAGCCTCGTTCTGGAAATCAACTCTTGACATGTGACTTTTGACACAGTGTTGGCAATTCTTTCCTCAGTAGCACGTCGCATCTGCTAGTCTGTTCTGGAAATTATCGTTCCCGTGCGTGACGTTGTCCAGACAGATCTTTTCAGTCCCCGTGGCTGGCCGTTACTGGAATGACTTCTAGACTGTGCTGTGACTCTATACCGTAATAGTTCTGTACAGCTCTGGGGCTATTCTTCAGCGGATTCTGCTGTTCTTCTTCACATAGCTGTGAGTTCCCAAGAGTCCATTGTTATTTTTTAAAAAATCACTCTGTTGTCTGCTGAGGAGGCTAAGCAATGGGCATTTGCATTTCTCAGAGAGGACTTTCTTACCATATCACTTCTTAAAGTTAACAGTTTTATTGTAACTATCGAGGATGTCGTCTGGACTCCTTACTTAAAGAGTAAGCATGAAATTGTGTCATATGTGACTTCTAGACCAGACTCTTAAAAAAAAAATGGAAATGGGAGCATAAAAAATTGAAGTCTTGAGGAAATGACCAAGAATTCTATGGCAAATTGAAATGGAGAATAGAAAGATCTTGTTCAGTGAAATGGTTTGCCTTGCAACAGGTTAAACAGCTGGACAGAGTAGACTGTTATCACGGTCCTTTGGAGAACACTATAAGTTGAATTTCAAGAATAATGCTCTAATTACGCATAGCCTCTATGTCCTTCTCAGGCCAAGAATAATATTTCTCTGTTTACTTTTCACAAGAAAATATGCCACCCTGGACATAATTAATGGCTGGAAATCTTAAGACAAAAGAAAGTGGCCCGTTCCTAAGTATGCAGTTGACAGTTTGTGAAAAAAATTATTGATGGAAAAGATCGGAGACCCAAATTCTAAAAGTAGAATAGATTCCTCTAGTTAAGTAGAGTCCAGCATCAGAGACAGGCAGGGGTAAGTTTTCCGTCTCCACAATGCCTCCATGGATTTTACAGATGACACTTTGTGCTTCAATGACTTCTCTAGATTATTTCATTTGGGTTTTTTGGACATTTCTAACCATGCTTCCCTCACTTCTTTTCCTTCTCCATGCTTGCGTGTCTCTTTTACACATCTCACTGCTTACAGTGAAAGCAGATAATCCTCTGTTACCAGGTGATACTTTAGGTGACAAGGAAAATCAAATTCTTATTGCAACCAGGCAGACACTGTGATTGGCTTTATCTTTTCCCATATCCAAGAAAAAGCAAAGGCCAGGTTTCTGCCACAAACTTCAGATTTAGTAGCCAACATACCAAGGTAGTTATTCCAGGATGTGTTTCCTGTTGCACCTTGGCCATATGGACCAACTTCCTAAGCCGTATCTGACCAGCTCTAAAGTACAAGTTACCGACATCCCTCAGGTCCCCTTCTGCTACAAGAAATGGTTCCTCTGCCTGTCCTTGCCACCTCGCTTTGGATTCAAGAAGAGGATCAGTTTCACCACCTCTCCTGCGCACCCTCCCATGGGTACAGGAAACTGGTCAGTTGTCAAAGCACTCGTGGCTTTCACTGGCTCAAGGCCCAGGCCCATGGATATAAGTGGCTGTAGTACAAGTTTAAGAATTAGCCAGGCTTTTCACAGTTGAGGAGATGGCTCAGTGGGAAATGTGCTTGCTGCACAAATCTGAGAACCTGAGTTAAGATTCCCAAAACCAGCATATAAGATACACATAGTAATATGTGTCTGTATCCCAGAACATCCCAGGAAGATGGGAGGGGGAGACAAGAGAAGCTATGGAAGCCTGCAGGCAGCTAAGCTGATGCACGACAGCAGCGATGAGATCCTGTGTGGTACGAGGTAGAAAAGTAAGGGCTGATACCCAAGGTTGTCCTCTGACCTCCCACGATGGGCCATAATGTATACACACGCATTCACATGCATGTGCCTGTGCATGCGTACATGCATACATGGGAAATGTGCAATTAAAAAGAAAGTAAGTGAAAAAAAAAAAGTAAGTAAGTGGGCTTTTGTACAAAAAGCCCTACTCTGAGAAACAGGGACTTGTACCAGTGGGAATCTGACGAAATTTCAAAGAACACAGCCCATGCTCAGCCTGCCTCTCATTCTTGCTTTATGGTTGTGCCAATAAGGCTGAGCTTGCTCCAACCAGTACCATATACAGGAGAGAGTGTGCTTGTGAGTGTGGGTGCAGCATGTTTAAAGTCTTTGAAGCTACTTTTGCAAAGACCCTGACAACCTCAACTATTAGCTGGTGCTGCATGACCCTGTCTGGTCACCGCCCTTCTATGCGTGAGAGAGCCTGGCTTTCATGGTAGCCGCTGGGCAAGGTCATTAGGTCCTCTTGCCTAATGTGAATGCTTGATTCTCTAGCTCTAGCCCTGAGTGTGCACCTACTTAACATTTACAGCAGACTTTCTGCCGTGTGATTCCAGGCTGCCTGAAGATACATATGTTCTATGCTATCCGTGTATACACTGCAGTAAGCGATGCCTCTTAGAGCAACTGTATTCTGTAAAACCATAGTGTGCAGAAAGGGTCTGGTGAACTTGATACAAGCTAGAGCCACTTGCGGAGAAGGAGGCTCCATTGAGAAACTGCCTCCACCAGTTTCGGCTTGTAGGCAAGTCTGTGGAGCATTTTAATTTAGAATGATTGGTATTAGAGGTCCCAGCCCACTCTGGGAAGGTGGTCCTGGGTCATAGAAAATGGCAAACTCAGTAGCCATGAGAAACGAACCATTAAGCAGCGTTCCTCGATGCCCTCTGCTTCATTTCATGCCTATGGGTTCCTCCCTTGACTTCCTGCCCTGACTTCCCTTTAGAATACACTGTGCTTAGGATGTCTAAGTCAAATAAACCTTTTTTTTTTTCCCACGTTGCTTTTGGTCATGGTGTGCTGCCACAGCTATAGAAAGCAAAGTAAGCCACATGGTGGATTTAGGGAAAGAGAAGTAGGTAGTTTGTGTTGTGACGTCACACACGAACAAAGCTCTGAAGAACAGGCAGAGCTAACCACCTGAAGGAAAGGCGTGGCATGGGTGAAAGTGGTGTCAGGGAGTGAACCTGGAAGCTGTTCCCAGAAGAAAAAGGCGTGCATTCGTGCGTGTGTGAGTGTGTGTGTGCGTGCAAAGGTCTTGTGGCAGCACATAGCAAGACCTAGGGGAATGGTGCGTGTGCATGGACTAAGAACTAAAGAGTTTGGTCCCAAGTGAAGTCAGAGTTCTAGGCAGAGGCCATCTCTTCTGGGTACCAGTGGCTGATAAGGATGCTTTTGAGTTTGTTTTGTTTTTTGTTTTTTTTTTGTAGGCTATTTGTTTGGGTGGGTTGTTTGTTTGTTTGCTTGTTTTTAGCTTTTGTTTTTGCCCTTCAGTGGCAAGTGTAGGAGAACATGGGTGTATGATCAGCTTTGCCTTCTTAAAAGATTGTTTTGACTCCATAGATAGTGCAGCATTGGAGATATCAGCTGCCTGGCTTTTTCAGGGATGCAAATGAGATTGCAGTGATGCTTAGAGAAAGGGTGATGTAAAGGGTAAAGAACTAGCCAACTTGCCTACCGAGATGTAATATTCAGCATACACAGGGCTCAAGTAGCAAGTGAAATGCCAAGAAGTGTTTCTTGGAGCAGGGAGTGGTGTTGAGGGTGCCATGGCTATCAAAGTAAACACTGTCTAAAATTAACAGTTCAGAAGGGACTGTGGGGAGATGGCTCAGTTCAGTACATGCTTGCTGCGTAAACATGAGGACCTGACTTTGATCTCTAGAACTCATGTAAAGGCCAGGAGCCAGAGTGCAGCCTTGTGACCCCAGGACTGGGGAGGCAGACATGGGCCGATCCCCGGAGCTCGCTGGCAGCCACCCAGCAGCTGAATCAATGAGTTCCAGATTCAGTGAGAGATCCTGTCTCAAAAACTAAGGGAGAGGGCTGGAGAGATGGCTCAGTGGTTAAGAGTGCCGCCTGCTCTTCCAAAGGTCCTGAGTTCAATTCCCAGCAACTACCTGGTGGTTCACAACCATCTATAATGTGATCTGATGCCCTCTTCTGGCCTGCAGGTGTACATGCAGGCAGGACACTGTATAAATAATAATAAATAATCTTAAAAAAATAAAAACTCAGGGAGAGACTGGCTGGGAAAGACCTGTTGTCCACCACTCGCCTCCACATGTCTGAATGCGGATGTGCACACCCAAAAGTACAATTCAAAATGTCCGAAGTCCGACGTGCATGTATTTTCTCCTCTCCTGTTCTTATTTCCCCCATGCCTATGCTCTCTCCTTCCTTCACCCTTTCTCTTCCTGGCTCTCCTAACTTTGGTTCCCCTCAAACAGAAAGCTTTGGTTCATAACTTTTTCTGATGCCTGGTGCTCCATCGACTCCCATTAATGTGAAGTGAAGGTATTAAACCTCTCTAAAATATACTATCTCGTTGATATTTTTTTTAAAAACCCTACAACTTCCCGGCTCTTATTCTAAGCTGGCTGTTGAGATAAAACATGAGCTGGCTGAGTTGCTCCTAGGTGCCGAGCCGAGCGTCAGCATGAATTGCAGTGCCTCCATAAATATTTCCAGGCACAGACAGGTGGGCGCAACAGGGAAGGCCTGAACAAATCCTTAGGATGCCAATATTGTCACAGGGTCTCCATGCAGAATGAAGGTGTATGACAAAGTGTTTCCCTGGTGATTTGGCTGCAGATGAAAGTGTCTTCCGCAATAAACTTCTGTGCTCAAGCCTCAGCCCTGGGCACTCATCGCTCAGCGCCTGACACACCAAGGATCCTTCCTGCTGTATCGGTTAATATGCTGCCAGGAATACGGGGAACATTGTTAGCCCCCTCGATTTCAGTGCGTGCATCTCTTCCCATACCTTTAAACACATTCATTTTGGCAGAACATTTTGCAATCCACAGATTCATTACTAATCAATAGGAGTGTCTTAGAACAGAAATGAAAAGTCTGTGATGGCAGGGGTCTTCTTTCGTCGCCAACACTAGGGGACACGGAACAGTGGCAAGCATTTGAGGAGCCTTTGGGGGAAATGTAAAGGCTGGTAAGGCGATTGCTGATGAGGCCGATGGTGCTTATAGTAACCAGATGAACTGCCTTACAGCTTTACCCATTAATATTTTATTGTTTAACAGGTCAAAATCTCACACCGTTCTAATCACAGTTTATATTGTAGCCACACCTTTATTAGCGGTGGTGTTTATAATCTAGTCATTTTTCCATAATGATTTCAGAAGTGCCAATTGCGTGACATCAAGGAAATAATGCATCCTGTACATTACCGCTCATCAGCAGGGGCAGTCCTTCTGGATCCCATGTAGAGAACTGGCCAAGGTTATTTTACATTGAAAGACACTTGCAATAATGAGATCATTTTACACTGCGTTCTGTTATTTCTGGTGAAACCCTAGCCTGGATTCCACAAAGTCAGGAGGGACAATGACTAATAAGAATTTCTCACATTAATAAGTTTGAGTATCCAGTGAAATCCACATCCACTTGTTAAGTTGCAAAACCCATCAGGTGCTGGGGTTGATGCCCGCTGCGTGTCTGTCCTCCTCCCTCCTTCCCTGGGCTGCCCTGCATGTCAAGAGCTATTACGTAGACTGGTTTGAGCCATGTATATTTTAATGGCATGTGTGCTTTGCTTTAGCTTAGGGTTTGCAAACCCCTCCCCCCCATGCATTGCCACCTCTGGGCATCCATTTGCATTTCACAGAAGTGGGTCTCACCCCATTCCCTCATGGCCTCTCCTAGCACACCCTGTGAGAATACCCCCAGCCCCTGTCATTGTGTAGAGAGGAGAAACTAACATGCCAAAGATTGATAGCTTTACAGCATGTCGCGTGCTAGCTCACACTTGTCATTTTCATGAAAGTTTTATTTTAGATCACAGACCCACTGGGGCCTCAGTTCTGCAAAGTCTTTTGAGGCCATGGTGTGATTCTGGAGCAGAATTAGACCAGGATGATTTGCATACGACTCAAGGAGGTTAATGGGCATGAGGTCAAATCAAGCAGAAATGAAGAAAAAAAATGTTCTGTTCAGAGGGCTGGGAAGTCCTAGTGAGGTTTCTTGATGTGCTGGTATACATCAAGGGCTCCTTGGGAAAGGGTTTCAGCACTCTGCACTTCCCCAACGTTACTGACCAATGAGCCCTGTATGGAAAGACACGTGCGCATCATAAATATGCAAATATCAATCGAAATATATAACATATAGTTAAAAAGTAGGTGGTGCCACTCTTGTGGCTACCACACAAATTTCATCAGGTTAGAAGCAACCATATATGCTGGAAAGATGTGGAGGAGGTAAGGTTCCTTTCCTTCTGAGACTTCTTTGTCTGGAAACAGAGACTGGACAAAGCAATATGCTGAACACAGTTTTTTCCCCCTGTTTCTTTAGTCGTCTTCTTCTTCTCACCTGTAGCAAGAGAAGCACTTTTTGTCTTTGTCTTCCCATTCTTTTTACTATTTATTTATTTATTTATAGATTGTATGATGCTAATTGAAGAACATTGTTTATGGTCTATGGCTGACTTGATTTCTCATCTTGAGGACTTTAATGGTTACATATACTGTCTTCTTTGTTTTAAAAGTGTGTGTGTGTGTGTGTGTGTGTGTGTGTGTGTGTGTGTGTGTGTGGTACTTGCATGCTTACACTTAGGTATGAGTGAGTATAGCAGCTAGGGATTGATGTTGGATGTCTTCCTTGGTCACTTCCTAGTGTTCTTCTAAGAGAAGGTTTCTCACTAAGCCTGGATCTTGCCATTCAACCAGACTGATTGGACAGTGAGTCCCAGGATCTGCCTGTCTCTATTCCCCTGGTGCCAGGTTTAGAGGCTTATATCTGCAGTGCCTGCCTTTTCATATGGGTGCTAGGGATCTGAACACACGCTTTATAACAAGCCCTGTAAGCACTGAGCCCCTAGCCCTAACTGTGTTGCCTTCTAGATGATTTGCATCCATTATTAAAATGGCTAAAGTAGGATTTTAATATATATTAGTGTAGCCCCATAATTTGCCTGTATGTTTGCTGCTTTGAAAACTCAGATTTCTAGATCAGTCTAGGCATTTAACCAAAAGCCACTGGGAGCCAAGCTTACAAAAGCTTGTCTGCTGTGCAGATGGTAAATGCCACACCCTATAGAGACCCTTCCGTGGTGTAGCCTCCTCTGTCTCTCTGCAGCTAGTTCATGGTCACGGTGACATGCTGACTGAAGGGACAGGTTAGGGTGACGCGAAGGTGCTGTTTTACTTCATGCAGAGTCAGGATTAAATTTCCACATGGTTTGATCCAGCCCTGCCAATTCTGCTTCTGGTCTCTGTGAGCTAACTTGTTGTAACTTGTCTATAATGTTCTAGGTGCAGGATATAAAGGGAACCTGTGGCTCGGATTGTTACATAGTAGTAAAGCCCTTGCCTAGCACGTGTGGCCTCCTGGGCTCCATCCTTAGCACTGTGGGGAAAATAAAGAAAAGAAAAGGGATGTAGGGGGAATGGAGAGAGGGGAGAGAGTAAAAGAGAGAGCATAGTGTTCCTCCACTGCTCATTTATTCAGCGTGTGTGGAACCCATTGATTGTCTTGGAAACAGCAGAGACTATAAAACCGTACTTGTCATCATGACGTCTGAATTATTTGGGGAAGTAAGAATACATGGACGCATGCACAGTTTAACAGATGGTGGTAAAGGTGGGGCAAGAGGATTGCCGACTAACACATAGTGATGGGGAAGGCCGCTCACACCCGAAGGATACGCAGAAACTTGGAGGAACAATGCTCCTGGCAGAGGGTTCAACAAGTGCTCCCACCCAAGGAGACGCAGGCAACTACGGCAACAGCTGTGGGACAGTGTAGGCAGGAGATCAAACGGGTGGCCTGGAAGGAAACGTGGAGGCCTTGCCCACTGTAAAGGTTTTGGCCACCATACTCAAAGAGTCAGGAAGCAGTATTCACATATTTTGGGGAGAGTGGCTTCTTTCTATCATTAAGAGGTGTAAAAAAAAAAAAATCCCTGCTACAAACAGGTTAGAAGGAAGGAGAGAAAACAAATTGGCAGGACTTGTAATAGTCTAGGCAGAAGTGGCAGCTGTAGGGATGATGAGACTTGCAAAGTGCTAGGCATGGGTTTCGAGGGGAGGCTGACAGAATCTGCCAGTGGCTTCAGTGTGGGCTGGGAGAGCAGGAGAGGAATCAGCGATGGCTTTGCACGCTCCGGGAACAATTTTCAGACTGAAGTAAGCCTTGCTAAAATGGGGGCTTCTGGGAGGGAAACAGATTTGAAGGAGGGGGCAGCCAGCGACCGTTAAGGGTGAGCTGCCTCCAGACACCCAAGTGGAGATGCTCTGTAGGCGGGTGGCTGCGGGAGTCCGGAGGCGGGCTTGAGAGCTTGACTGCAGACTGAGATGTGTTGGTAGCTAGTCATGAATGTGAAGGAGATGATGTAGGGAGTGAGTGTAAAGATGAGACGTGCACGCGCGCGCGCGCGCACACACACACACACACACACACACACATACACACACACGCGCGCACACACACACACACACACACACACACACACACACACACACACACACACTGTCCTTAGGCACCATGGAGAAGAGGGAGCCTGGCATAAGAAACGGAGAAGGAGCAGCTAAATGATGAAGCAAGACCTGCATAAGGCAGGCAGGCAGCATCTCCAGAACGTGCACGTTGTCAGCTCTTGGGACCAGACCAAGAAAGGATTGAGAGGTGCCCTGTGGAATTAGGGATGCAGAAGTCTTCTTGAGGTCAAGCCCCGGCTTTGGTGACCTCATGGAACTCCTGGCTTAGTCGCCATAGGTTTAGAGTTACTCCAGGGAGAGACAAATGGCAGTTGTCGGAGGCAGGAGGGGGAAGGATGGTGTTGAGTGTCTCACAGGGCCGCAGTATAGTGAGTCTGTGAGTGTAAGTGTCCAGCTGAGGGGAAATCAAATGGATGCTGTGGGACACAGGACAGTTGTTCCCAGGCTAGCCTCAAATTCCTCGGCTCAAATGGTTTGAATGCCTCTGAATTCAAAGTAGGTTGGGACTACAGGCACATACCATGGTGCCGGGTTAAGGGAATGGGACCCTGAATGTAGTAAAGAGGTTTGCCTTGGCTTCTGAAAGAAAAGAAGGCAAGAGCTCTGGCACCCACATACAGGCCTGTGGACTGCTGCTGTGTGGGCCAGGTGAAAGCTTCTTCAGTGTTCAGAAGGTGCCTTCCCCCCACCCCAACCCCACTGCTAAGAGTGGAACCCAGAGTCTTTGCTACCTCTGAGCTCCAGCCACAGCCACAGCCACAGCCACAGTACTCAGTAGGATAGGATTATGGGTACAGACAAAAGGGGAAATGGAGCAGGAAGTACAGTATTAGGAAAGTCTATAAAATAACTGGCTAACAGAGGGAAAGGGAAGGGACAGACAGACAGACAGACTGTGGATTTATGAAGAAGTGAAGTCGGCTGGCAAAGAGTGCAAGGGCGCTTGATGAGAATCCAAGCAGACCTCTCTCTTCCAGTTTTTTTCTTAAACTTTATTCACTTTGCATCCCGATCATAGCCCCCTCCCTCATTTCCTCCCGGCACCACCTCCCCTCTTCCCCCCCATTCCCCTCCCCTAGTCCTCAGAGAGGGGGAGCCCTTCTCCCCTCCTAGCTGACCCCAGCCTATCAAGTCTCATCAGGACTGCCTGCATCCTCTTCCTCTGTGGCCTGGTAAGGCTGCCCCACCAGAGGGAAGTGATCAAGATGATGGAGAGTGAGATCTGACTCTCACACTGAACTCTGGTGCCCCTTTTCTGACCACGTCCCCTGGATGGGGAGGCCTGGCGGCACTCAGAGGAGGGATAGCAAGTTACCAAGAAAAGACTCGATGTCCTAAGAGCATATATAGGGGGAGGAGGTCTCCCTCAATCACAGACATAGGGGAGGGGAGAAGGGGGGAAGTGGTAGGGAGGGAAGAATGGGAGGAAACAGGGGAAGGGCTAACAATCGAGATGCAATAAGAATAAATTAATAAAAAAAATAATTTAAAAAAACAAGAAAAAAAAAAAAAAAGAACAGGCAACAGAATCCATTTCAAGAACAAACCCCGTTCCTCTTACTAGGGGACCCATATGGAGACTGAGCTGCTCTTAGGCTACATCTGAGTTGGGGGGCATAGGTCCTGTCCATGCATGGTCCTTGTTTGGTACATCAGTCTCTGCTGCCTGCCCCCAGACCCAAATTATTGGCTCTGTTGGTCTTCTTGTGAGTCGGGGGATAGAAGGTCCCCGAGGGGGCAGGACCTCTCTTTCTTGTTGTTACTACACATAGAGAAGTTAGCCAGGATATTCTCAAGAGCACGCACTTTCTACTGTTAAACACAACGCGGTGTGTGCATCCACTCTCCTGTCTGTGGTCGTGACTGTTGCTTTCAGTTGAAAGTTATTCTAGAAAGAGCTTCTGTGGGCAATCTTTTTATGGATGTACATTTTCTGAATTAGTCGTTCCGCTTAAGTAACCAGGCAAAGGCTTCGCCCCATTAGCTGGAACGTAACAAACAGAGAGTAAAATCAAACTCATAACCTTCACTTAGTCCTGGCAAATCACAGAACACAGCAAACCTTTGATAACATCTGTGGATTCCATGCCACCTGATATTACATGAAAGGCATAAGACATCTCTGTGCCTCATTTTGGATCTCACAGTCTTTGCTCTAGGCTGGCATTCCAGCATGTGATAATGAACACCACGTCTCTGCACACACTTATTCCGTGTGAGCCGAGCACCACTGAATGCAGCGGACACAGTGAGACTTAAAACATAAGGAGCAGAAGCAACAAGACTAGGTGATAGAGAATTCCACTCAATGTTTTTAATATAAAACATTATATACTTGGGAATAACTCCCATCTGTTTTAAATACAACACATACTGGGAGATGCAATGCTCGGTTCAAAGACACATGCTTACACATCCACCATTTGGATTACTCTCACATGTGCCTCCATTACTTCTGCAGAACTTCTGGGAAAGTGAAATTCTTTTTACCTGCACTCTCTGTCCCGGGGCAGGGGGCGGGAGTTTATTTCCTTCCAACAAACAAGAGCAAAAGTCCTGATGCCATCTTGTATTCAATCTTCTCTGTAATGGATTTAAGTGCATTGCTGCCCAGCCCACCCATTCGCAGTCCTGGCTTCCTAGCGCCACATGCCAGCACTGTGTGGTGAAAGGTGTTGGTGGGCACAGGTTAAAGTGGTCCACATGGTTGAAGCCACCTGATAAATAGAGGAAGCTGGAAGAGACAGATTGAGACCTAGTGTGAGATCCCATACTGCTGGCATCTGTCTCTCAGGTTAATGACAATGTAGGAGTCGGGAGGGGAAAATCAGTTGGAGATGCCTCAGACCAGGTGGTGGTTGGCCGTTGGCATGGACGTCCATTTGCTTCCCATCATCCTTCAGTGCCCTGGGGTCATGCTCCACCCAGGAAAGGATGCCTGCTCCCTACCTGCCATAGCTTTTTCTGAAGAGACTGAAAGAGTCTGAGCGTTGAAAGGCAGGCATAGCCCACGATATCCTGGGGTTGAGATGTTAGTGATCAATTAGGCCATCCTCTTGACCCTTGACCCTACTGTTACCTTGCTTCTGCTTGCATTCCTCCACTTACCTGAGACTTACAACCTTGATACATTCCCTGTAGCACTCATGTGCTTTCCAGAACATTCCCCAGGAAAGAAACCTTGCCAAGCCATTGGTGTTTTTGCCCAGATGAAAGAATCTAAAACAAAACCAATCCTCGAAGGCAGCTTAGAGATAGCAGCCTGTTTGGTTGGTTTTCCTGTGTTTCATCACCACATGAAGATAACGCAGTAGATACCAGAAGCATTTTTGGTTCTTTTCATTTGAAGAGACACAGATAATATTTTAGTCCCTCTTTTCTTACCTGGTAACCATAATATCTACACTAGCCCTGACATACCTGACATTGGTTTACAAATTTGGCTCTTCTCTCATGTTTGTCACATGTTCTTTATAGCTTTTAAAAAGTCTATGGTACATATACATACATGTGTACACACACACACACACACACACAAACACACACACACTCAGGAAAACACTATGCACATAAAATAAAAATAAATCTTTTTTTAAAAGAAATAAAAGCGTATTGTAAGGGTCTCTGGGGTTTTTAAAGACACTTTAAACCACCTGCTAGTAAGCCAAGGATGTACTTGTTACCTCCAGTGAAAGAGAAAACTGAGCTGGTGAAACCAAAGTTTTAAAAGGCTTTGCAGCCTTGATGGCTTCAGAAAGTAATTTGTTCTCCATAGTTTATAGAGAATACTAGACCTTGAGTTTTACTTATTTTCCGGCAGAATTTGGTTGTAGTTTCTGTTATAGAGTTACAAAATGAAAGAGAGGAAAATCAAAAGTGTTTTCTTCATTGTCTTTAGAAGACAGTGATGGGTCCTGTCGATGCACTTTTGATAAGCCCTAAGAACGTGACGGCCTTAACAAAGAAGGATTCTCCACACACTGTTTTTTAGGGCAGGACTCGTGCGGAGAGAGGGCTCAGAGGAACTTGTCAGTTGAGGCAGGAGTAAATTAGATGAGCCCTGTGGCTTGTGAGGAGAGACTGCAGGAGCATCTCCCCGCCACGTGCACCTTGAGCATCAGTGAGATGCCCGCACCCCATTTCTCTGAGTCAAGCCAAGTTTGCAAATGGATTTTGTGGTCCCTACTCTCTGCTGAGGTCCATGTGGGGGACTAAAGTGGGAACAGAAAGTATCAAGGTCAAGGAAGGAGTCCAAGGCTCGCCTTGTGCTATAACGAGGTGCAGCTCAAAGGCAGGGCTTACACAGTACAAGCAAACGACTTTCCTGTGAATTGTCCCCACATGTGAATCAATAACCCCTCCCCCTTCTGCCCCCCCCCACCACCCAGGAACATTTTAAAAATTGAACGACTGTTTTTTCTTTTAAATGAAAATGGTAAAACAAACAAACAAAAAAGGTGATCTGTGGACTACTGATGGGAGCTGTTCTGGGGCACAAGGTCGGGGTCCTGATGCAGGAAAGTATATTTTTCCCTTTGGGGGAAAAAAACCCTCTGCTTTGTTCCTTCTTACTGTGCAGTTCATGGCAGCACACTAAGTGGAGATGCTGGGGGTGGCCACCACTGGGCAGGCACACTCTCTGAACTGTCGCTACGTGCTGACCATGGTAGCTGGACCCCATACCCAGGCATTCTAGCTCATGCCTGACTTCAATCTCCTCTGTGCTCCTAGTCCAACCCTCCAAAAACACGCTCTGCACGGGCCTTACCAGCAACAACGGTAGGTCTCTTATGAAAAGCTGATCCTCCTATGGATACCATGGGTTTCTTTGTAACGGTCAAAGTAATCATCAAAAATAATTTGTTGGCAGCCAGTTGGATGTTAATTATAAGTGGAAGTATAGGATTCCTTAAATATAAATGTCTCTGTTATTGTTGGTAAAAAAGTAAATGACTATGAAATAGGAAAGAAAACATTTATTAGCAGAAAGCACTAGCACGTTGAGTTCGTTGTGATGGGAGTTGAAGCTGCTGAATCCATGGTATGAAGAAAGGTTTAGAGAGCCTGTTAATCAATTATTACTTCCTGGTAAAGAAGGGATTGAGTTTTGGATATTTCGGTGCAAAGCAAAAATCTGGTTCTCATTAAATGTGAGGTGACACTTTTACAGAATATCTAAATTTGATTATATCCTAATTTAACTGCATACTGTGTCTCAGGTTGGTGAATTATTCTAACAAGTGCTACCCAGTATGAATTATTTTCAATTAAATGGATCATGGCTACTGCCAAAGAAATTTCGAAACACACCTGTAGCGTGGGCCCATGCAGTGAGTAAAGCTCCCTGCACACAAAGGTACAGATGGATGGATTAGGGGTCATGGGCTGTCTGGAGCTGCCTTTCCATATCATCTGCTTCCTTCCATCAACTTTTACGTTAATGAGGCAGAGAGGTGAAGGCTGAGAGAGACTTCACAGAGCTGTGTGATGCAAGGATGACGTCACTGGCTCTGTTAGAACAAAGGAACTGGCTAACAGACCCTTGGTCACTGGGGGAGGGGAGGTGATGGTTCACATCCATTGTGAAACTGCTTTTAAAACAAAGAGGGAAACTATGGTCAGATATTATTAGGAAAGTAGAAAATTAAAGAGAAAGCCCTGAAAGCTTCCAGATCAGTTCACAGAGTAATGGGCTGTATGCCTTGGGCAGCACTTAGGAGACAGGCAAGACTCCAAGCCCAGGTTCTAGAGTAAACCTTAATTAGCAAGTAAACAAAAACACTCATAAAGACCTTTTAATGGGTTTCGTTTCTCTCAACATTAAGTAATGTACTTAAGCTGGCTGATACAAAATAAGGTAAGAAATTGCCTGTTACTGCCCAGTCATTACCCATCAATTAAGTCTATCTGGCAGAAGCATAAACTTCCTTTTAGGTTTTGCAAGAGGTGCAGCAAGGCAGCAACTCTTCAGTTTCTGAGAGCGTCATGGACCATTCTCAGCAAACACTATTCCAGTGACACCAACTCGATGGCATCAAGATAGAACAAACAGGCTGTGCTCAAAGGAGCAAAGATGTGCGGATGAGCCGCTCAACATCCCTGAGGCCTTTCCCAGCTATACTAGAGTTGGCTCTCGTAACCCCTTTTCTTGTTTCCAAGATCAGAACAGTCCAAGACTAACAGGAATTTTGGGAGGATTATACTTAATAAATCTAATTTCTCCTTGCATATTACTCAAGTTACTCTTCACCATCTGAAAGCTTATCAGGCAGCAATTCAGTGACCCCAATTCTCCCTCTCGTGAACAGAGAGAAAATCCCTATGTACTTACAGAGTCTCAGTCCTTCTCTGTGTGTCCTAGTTCTGCCGAAGGGATGCTCTGGATATGTACCCACATGGGCACTGTGGCTCTGCCGAAAGGGATAAAGGAAGCAGAACCAAGCACCCATGGTCTCCTACATAGCATCGGCAGCACCTAGTATTGTGTGAGAAATGCAGTCAGTCCCCTGAGACGCTTAGTCTGCCCATGCACAGGAGCCTTAAAAGTTCTAGAATATGCTAAAGTTTGGCAAGCTCCATGTATCTGTCAGGCTCCTAGCTGTGCATCCTTGTGTGTTTGCGTGTGTGTGTGCTCACATGTATTTGGGTGCAGGTGTGTGTGCAGGTGATGTGTCTGTGTGAAGGCCAGAGGTTGACTTGGGGGTTTTCCTTAATTGCTTCCCACTGTATTTGCTGTACCTGGAGCTCACTAGTTTGGTTAGTCTAGCTAGGCCAAGTTGCTTTGAGAGTCCTGTCCCCACCCCCAGAGTGCTGGGATCGTATGTGGGCTGCCACACCTGCCTCGCTCTTTGTGGGTTCTGAAGAGCCAACATGTGGTCCTTATGCGTACACAACAAGGGCCTTTTCCTCTGAGCCCTCATCTCAGCCCCTTAGCAGGTGGGCATTCTGCTGGACTGTGGAGCACACCCAGTGCATCACTTCCTGGTGTCAATTGTGCTCTGGTCAACAGGGAAACAGTTGAGGAGCAAATGGAAGGCACTGGACACCATCCAAATGCAAGAGAAACTGAAAAGGCTTTTTATGAACTTATTTCTCTTCTTTAAATGAAGAGGGAAAAATCCCCCTTTTGATAATTTGTTGGAGATGTTTGAAAGGTCAAACAGTAGATTTAATTAATAAAATGTAGGAATTAATAAAGAGAAGAGGAAAATGTACATATTTGAAACCAACTTTTGTCGAGCTTTCCAAGTTAAGCATAAGCCAGCGACCCTTTCGTCCCCTGTAACTTCTCAGCTCCAAGTGGAAAGTCCTATGTTCACAGCCTACCATAATTAATTATCTTTGTTTGCTGTTGAGAGCAAATGTGCATCAAGTGTCAACAAATGCCTGCCCTACTTGTCTGTGGGCCTGTTATTAAATCCACATTTTATGTAGCAACAAAGTAAAAAAAAAAAAATCAAACGTAAAACTTCTTGCACCTGGCTTATTCTATTTAACAAGGGAGACAGAGATGTAACTTATTTAGAAGAAGCTAAATTATGTGTGGCAGTTCACAGAAGGTTAAAGCAAAGGCAAATGCAAAAAAAAAAAATACTCAAACTGGCTACCCTAACTTCTAGGATCATGTTCTCCAAACTGCTAATTAATGTGAAGTTGGGTTTGTATATTGAGATGTTAATCAATTGGCAGATTGTCGTCAATAAATATGTGTCTTAAGTGGTTTGTAATGGACAGGATAATGAAGTACCCTCTAGCTGCCAGGACTGTTGGGAGCGATCTCCCTCCCTCCCTCTGGGCTCTCTGCCATGCGTGATCCATCTCCTTTGAATTCCGACAAGATGCCCTTCACTACTGGTTCCCTGACTTCTGGATTCAAAGCCCAGAGAGGCAGAAAGGAAACTTCATTTTTTCTGCCAGCAGTTTGTCAAGCAACATGAGGCAGAAATGATGGTTGCCGATAATATTAGTGATATTAATAGTGCCTGTGTTTCTTGAGCAGTTGCTGTGTGCTGGTCTGTGCTCGGCACTATGGCCCCCTCACTCCCCTGAACCTTCCCAGTGCAGGGAAGGTTCTATTGCTGCCTTTCAACCTTTTAGATTCTCTTCTGTCACAAATGCCTTGGCCTTGCCTCCCTCACCCTAATACAGTTTACATAGATAATACGCCTGACTCTACACATTTAAGTTGTTATGATTCCCCAGCTATATCATAGTGGAGCTTGCAGAGAAACAGAGTGTATCATTGGATGCATTTGGTAGGTGAATGATGCTCCTGGCTATACTCAAGAATTGGAGAAATAGGTGTTTACATCTGCATAGAAATCCTGTGATCTGTCAGCTCTAACTGCAGGCTGATGGGGATGTGCAGCACAAATGACTCAAATTCTATAAGCGGACATGCTATCTGTGACGGGATTTTATATAAAATGGCAAGCAGTTCTCGGCAAAGCCCCCAAAGTGAGCAGAACAAAAGCCAGCTTCACCCCGATTTGCACAAAAATTGCATTTCTGGAATAATCAGTTTATGCGCACGATGGGTAGAAAATGCCTTGTGTTCGTATAGGAAACATTTAGATTCAGCTAACTTAAATTCCGATTTCCAAGCGATTGGAAGTCACGTTTTCAACTGCGTTGATATCTAGTGGGACACTGGGATGTACTGTAACCTGGAAGACTGCTCACTCACTGTCTTTCTCTTGAAAGTCATTTTCATCCCGTAAATCCGAGCAATACCACAAGCTGCTCTAGAGAATTCCAGAAAGTCTGAAAAAGGGTATAGCCGTCCTGTGAGACAGAGTACTGTGGCAGATCAAACCTGAAGTGACGTCACAGGCTCGTGTTTGAAGTGCTCATCTCCCACTATTTTGTGTGACGGGAGCCTCTAGAAGGTAGGGCTGGGTGGAAGAAATAGGTCACATTGAACAGGCCTTTGAAAGTTACGCTACACTCACCCTTGATCCCTGCTTCATCCTCTATGTAACTGGTCCACGCTGATATGAATGTCCCCCACCGGCCACTCCCGCTGCCATGCACTGAAGTCCACCATGTCTTTTCCGCCATGATGGATTGAAGCCATCTGAAACCATGAGCTAAACTAATGCCTCCCTTCCCTAAAGCGCTTTTGGTCAGATGCTGTCATCACAGCGGTATAAAAGAACAAGCATGGACAGCCCGTTGTTCAGATATGGCAACTGAAAGAAGCTTCAGTTCTTTCTCAAAGGCACAAAAACAAAAGTCTGGACCTAACCCGCCATTCTGTCCTCCTGGGTGCATCAAGACAGGTCACCATCACCGCAGTTGATTCTGTGATTCCGTGGGTCCTCTCAAATAATTAAGAGGAAAGCTCATTAGAGAACACCACATACCCATGGTGTACTAACCTCCAAACCTGACTCCTTCTAGATGGTGCCTAATGCTCCACCCCCTGCAGTGCAATTGTGTTGAATCCATTTACACAAGTCCGGAAGCTTGATCTTGTCCCTTTCTCCACGGTACCAAGGATATGAGAAGCCAAGCCCAGTTCCAAATTCATTGTGACAACCAGGCCAGATCTCATTTCCCTGATCCCGAGAGGTAGAATGAGCCCTAATAAGGAGAGAGTGTATCTACCTTGCGAGACTATCCACTCCCCTCTTCTTCATCTCGCCCTGACTTCTCAAACATTACCCAATTAAAGTGAGCAAAAAGAAAAAAAAAAAAGTAAGTTTTTTTTTTTAAATCACATTTTGATCTGTTTATTTTGAGTGCACATATGGGGTGTAAGTGGGCATGTATGTGCCACAGCCAGGTGTGGAGATCAGAGGACACTTGTTTGAGTCAATTTTCTCCTTCCGCTATATAGGCCCTGGCCATCAGACGCACATCAATAGGCTTAGGGCAGGTGCCTTTGTTTAGCCATCTTGCTGGCTCTGATTTGTCTATCACTGAGAATAGGAGGTCATAACAGGATATTGGTGCTGGTTGACTACGGATGCCCATCTTGGGTCCTTTTTAAAAGAGAAAGTACTCGGGGAGGGAACTGGTAACCAGTGTACCATTATACACTGACCTAGGAACATACAGTGCGGCTTCCGGTGACAGCACACTGGGGACCCTGCCTTGCCACCTTCATCTTGTTGCCATCTTGGTGAAGATGGTAAGTTTTTCCTTTTGAGTGGCCCAGTCTTTTCATGAAGCAAGGACTGATAGGTCTTTTCATGAGAATATGCAAAAAACAGACTTCAGGGGACCCCCCCCCCACCTCCCCGCAGGCCAGGCACAGGAAGCCATCAGTATTGGCAACACAGTCTGCGCCCTATCTTAAACACCATTCAGTCCCTCCTAGAAACAGAGCAGTAAGAAGGCTTCTTTCATCTTCTATGCAAAGCTGGTACCAAAAAAAAGTGCAAGAGTCGTCTTCTACCTAGCTGCTGGCCTTGTCTTTGTCTATTATATTAATAAATACTATGTAGCTAATGTTCCCATCTGGCAAGGCAAAGGAAAAAAAAACAGAAAAAAAAATGAAGTTGCAGTTTCATCACTCCAATACTGATGAAGGTGATAGCCGCTTGGCATGGGAGAAAGGTGGGTCTTTATTTTAGACTTTTTAATTAAGAACCACCAAGTGACAAGTATTAATTAGGGAGCCAGCTGTAGCCTTCAGTTTCATGGTATATTTCTTTTTATGAACCTGTGAAGGGAGTGAGTCGGAGGCTCTTTTAATCAATCAGCCTGTGAACAATTATCTGTTAAGTATACTTCGTGTGTGCAGGACCAGGCTCAGCAGACAGCAATTTATAAGGTGCTATCTCTGCCTCCAGGACCTCCACCTAACTGTGGAGTGTGCACAGAGAGCTGGTAATCCAGCCAGTCCAAGCACACTCTGCACTCTACGCGTGCTATTGAGAGAAGTGTAAAGTTGAAAGGAAAGAGAATTAGGTATCCTTCCTGAGCAGTCATGACAGTGTCCATCTGTGTGGACATCTAGTGGCCTCTGGGTCTCTTCTCCAAAGTGATGTTGAACGCTGGCATAAGCAAAGGGAGGGTGCCTTTTTTTCTGCAGAGCTGAGGGTCACCCATCACTCAGCAGAGTTGGGATTTGGAAGAGAGACTGAGAGTCAAAGTGAGAAGAGCTGGGCTCTGAGGAGCAGGTGGCGAGCAGCAGATAGCCCACAGAAGGAGGAGTGGGTGGTGAGCAGCAGATAGCCCACAGAAGAGGATGGGAAAAATGAGGGAGCAGGGCCAAGAATGGACACAGTGTAGCAGTGCTGGGATGTCACCTCAGGCCTTCCCTGTCCCCTCCAATTCTGGCGACACTGCTCACACATAAGCACACACACCCTGCTGCAGCCACCTAGCACTGTCATCAATGGCAGTGCTTAAGAGGGAGGTTCAGGGTATTATGCACACCTGCCTTGATCACTCAGCTTGTCGATCAAATGGTGCCTAGAGCAGTGAAAGCACTGACTGTGCGTTACCTCAAAACCTCGCTCCACATCCTTGAGTCCTAAATCTCTTCTGACATTGGGATATCAAGATGCATTGAATTCTAGTTTTGGGAATCCCTGGTACCTGAAGAGTGTGTGAAGATGAAGTTATAGTTTTCTTTTCTTACCACCACCCTCAACGTTTCTGTATATAGAGTGCTTATGGTCACAAGGTTTTCCTCAAGCTGGATGTATGAATTAATGTGCAGCTTTCTAGCAATTTTATAACCTGCCTGCCCAGTCCGTTGAGTTATAGCTGTAGATTTTCAGATCTGTTAAGCCACCACTAGAGTGCCCTGGGTCACCTCCTGTAGCGCTCTGAGTCTAGAAACCTGCAGCTCTCTGTGTTCATTCAGAGACTCGCTTGAGTGCTCTCATCAAGGGTCCTTTAGCTTTGAGACTCAGACTAGCTCCCTTGTGAAGGCTTATCCTTTATAGACTTAGATTCATACTGAGGAGCTGAGTTTGATAGCCATTTCTTTACTCAACCTCTGCTGTTGTCACTTTTGGGTTTTCCATATCTGTTCTTGCTGAGCACGAACTTTCTATCGGGTTATACCTATGTGTAGTTATGTGAACTGTCTCTAGCCTTCCCTTTAAAAAAAGCCTTTTAAGTATAAACTTAGGAAGCTGTCTTTTCTACAACTGAACTCTTTTACTATGATCTCCTGGACCTTATGGCGTTAGACATCTGATGGTGCACACCTGATGCCATGGTTCTGACATGCCTGGATGTTACCACAAATAAAGTGTCACTCAAGGAAGAGGCTTTTAGAGGGTTGGATCTACAGCATTTTTAAAAAGTACACTTAGTATGAGTGTGTGGGAACTTGGGGATTGCCACAGTGTACACATGTGGATCAGAGGACAGATGACGGAAGGCAGTTCTCTTCTTCCATCACGAGGGTCCTGGGGAGGGCGGGGTGGTCAAAGTTAGGAAGTTAGGTTGTCGGGCCCTAAGTCATCTTGCCAGCCACTTCTTTTAACCTTAGCGTTTGAAGAACTGCACTACCCTCGAGTCATCGTACAATTGAATGTACGCAGTGGCCAACATGAGTGGCCTCTGGTGAAAGGGAATTAGACATAGACGTGCCGCTCCGCTCTTCTCCAGGCAAGTCTGCATGGTGGTCAGGTGCATCTGCCCAGGGAAGGGAGCTGTTCAGGATGTATTTAAAGAGATGTAGATATGGTGATAAAAGTTTCTTCTCAGCTTTTCTGTCAAGTGTCTCAGGAAAAAAGCACAAGAAGAAGAACAATGCATCCTTGCAGCACTCTTGCCTGCGTATATTTCCATTCACTGAGTGAGAGTTCAGCCAAATCTCCCATCAAATGTTACCCAGAGTGGAGGGCCAAGGTTTCTGTGCCTCTAGGTGCTGTTTTCTTATTCTTAATATTTTAAATTCTTCTCTCGCACCCTGGCAAACAATATGAAAGCTAGCAATCCAGTGAAAACCAGCCATGCTTGCTGGCTGGTGGTGACAGGCTCAAAGCCCATGCCCATTCAGAGCAGTGGAGTCTACAGTTGTTTATAGCCAAAGGCCTAATGCTTGCCGTGAAGCCATGAGGGCTCCATGCCTTTGTGCTGACCAGTGATCTCCAAGCCATGGCAGTGATGTGATTCTCCGTGGGGAATCTCAGCCAACCTGCAAGCAGTCCCCAAAACCCAAGGCATAGAGGCATATGGAAATTCTGTTCTCATGCCTAATATACAACAAGCCAAATGGATTTTTCATATTGGCTTTAAAATGAAAGAGAAAGAAAGGAAGGAAGGAAGGAAGGAAGGAAGGAAGGAAGGAAGAGAGAGAGAAAGAAAGGGAACCATTCCAGCTTGTCTTTAGTGTCCTTTGAAGCAGCCAGAAGGGGAGGGCCTGTAATGTAAGCAGAGCAGTGCTTGCATGTGTGAGCTATAGGAGAGACAGCAATGCTTTCAGAAGCATTATTCTTGGTGGTGAATTGAACAAAGAGTTATTACTGCTGGAAAAAAAAATACCCAGTAACGCATTGTTAATACTTTCAGATTTGGGCCTGGAGAACTGTACTGTGAATGGAGTGGGAGGCAAATAGAGAGGAAAATGGCAAATTAAAGGGACAAATAACCAGGAGAAAAGAGAAGAGGGACGAGTGCCTGCTGGCATCAGCAGAGGAGAGCACATAACCAGTGTCTGATGCATTTCCTTAGGAATCGGTGTGTCTGCAAATCGTTGCAGTGCATCTCGGCAGAATGTAATCTGAGTAAGGAAGAGCTGACTAGCACGCATAGTTGGATAAATTCCCTCAGTACTCCTGAAATATAACAGAGCAAGGAACAGTATAATGAAAAATAACGGAGAGAGTAGCTAGGGGCTTAACTTATGATCAGTGTTCATTACAACAAATGACACTTTCACTGCAGAGTTACCATAAAGATTATTGACTCTTACATAATGTGGGTCCCATCTGAATAGATTCTAGAACAGCTTAGCCTGTGAATAGGCGGGCTGGAGCTAGACAAGGACTAAAGATGTACCCAATCCCCTCCTCATGTTTGCAACTGGTACTGGAGTGCTGCACATTCAGAACCCTGGCCAGAGCCTTCTGCAGGGAAGCCTCCCTGAGAACCTTTGGCACTGACTAAGGTGGTTATGTCATGCTCAGTGAAGAGGAACCTTAAAGTAACTGAACTTGTCGGGTGTTTTATTTCTAAGGGCCTTCTGTGTATCCTCCACCATTTCCTAGTTTCCTCAGGCATACATAATACAGCATCTTTTAAAATATCTCTCTGGAAAGAAACCGTGTTTTGTGTAAAACTTCATGCAGACGAGCATAAGGCATTTTGCAATTCTGGGGTCTTACCCAAGTTTTAAGTGGACAGCTCCAGTTCTGAGCACAGTGTTCAGCAGCCTAGGTTTGTTAGTACCTGTCTACTGTCTGCTAAGTGCTCAGTATTTGGCGTCATTCCATCGTCATGACAGCCCCATGAGGTGTGTGCTGCTAGTCTCAGCTCTAGTTTACAGATGAGAAAGACCTCTCAGAAAGGTTGAGCAACTTGTCCGAGGTCACCCCGTCACCTAGAATTAAAGATGACTATCAGAATAACTTACTTGAGTTTCCTGTAAGTCAGCTTCCATACAAGGAGGAAGAGGTCATATCCCCTGGCCTCCTCTCTCTCTCTCTCAAAGCATATTGTATACAAAGTATGTATAGGTTCTGTGCTCAAACCAGATTCCACAAGGCAATTGAACACAGCATGTTGTGAATTTGAAGGTGGGATCTTGGTGCACAAGCATGAAGACCTAACCATCCAAGTACAAAGCCGACCAGGGTGGCGTGCACTTTTATCCCAGTGCTGGGAGGACAGAGACAGGAAGATTCCCAACTCACTGGCTAGACAGCCTAGCCTAACTGTTGATCCCTAGAGCCCAAAGAACACGGCGGTAGATAACATTGGAATAACAATACCCAAGATTATTCTCTGGCCTCTCCATGTACCCACCACACACACAAATGCAAACACAAATGCACACACGTGCTCAACTTGATGAAAAGTGAACCCCTAAGAAAGCACTCCTTGTTAGGATCAGACAGACAGACAGACAGACAGAGAAGCAACATGTTTTGGAAGCACAGCCACCTATTGCCACATGAGTGAGGCATGGCTAATCTATGTGGACAAGTCTTGGGTCTCACCCTTCTTTTAATTTTCAGGCTGTTTTGGTTTTGTTTGTTTGTTTGTTTTTGTCTTTATTTGAGATTCATGGGGAAAATACTTCACCAAGAAATAGAAATTGAAAAAATAGTGAGCGTTGATATACACAGCAGATTTAATCTTTGGGTCCAATATCATGATGTCCTCTTTTTGTGACCCTCCACAGCTGGAGTTAATTGTTCTAACATGTACAGTATTGCATTTGTATGTTCGGGGTTTGTTGCTGTTGTTTTGCCATTTGTTTTTGTTTTCTGAGACAGAGTTTCTCTGTGTAGCCCTGGCTGTCCTGGACTCACTTTGTAGACCAGGCTGACCTTGAATTCACAGAGATCCACTGCCTTTGCCTCCCCAGGTTCTGGGATTACAAGTGTGCACCAATGCACCCCCCCCAGTTGCATGTTCCTTCAATGTGTGTGTTCCCTTTGAGCTCATCCGTCCCATGTCATCATACTGAGCTAGGAGGAGTCTCCACACCCCCTGTGCCTCTGGCGTCTCCACCTCACACTTTTACTCCACCTCACATTCACCATCTGCACATAGAATGTTCTAACACCTTCCAGGGGTGTTTTGTGGGTGAGATTCTTCGATGAAACACTTGAGATTCTTGGATTCAAAGGGACTGTTGTGACAAGCTTCAGCTTTTTCCTGCCCACCCACAGCCACAGCTTTTGCCTGTTGGGGGCATCAGCCACAGAGAACCAAGTCCTGAGAGTCTGCCCATCCTCAGGGTATTTCTTGAGTCTTCACAAGGATCCTTGCTAGTACCTGGGATCTAACAGATCTTGTTGCACAGCCAACCTTGCCTGTAACAAGCTTGTTGTTGTTGTTTTTTTTTTTTAAGCGTTTTTTTCCTCTTTAAATTATAAGTTTCTCAGAGACTCTTAAAAACACGATTTCAAAAAGAGAGAGAGAAAGAGAAATATAAGATAAACAATCTTTGGTGTAGATCACAAACAGGAAGTATCTTATAAACTTCTTTCTGGGGGTGTTTCTTCCCTTAAACCTCAAAATATGCAAATCAAGACTAAAAGGAAGGTGAGATCCAAAGATTCGTCTTTCTTGAAGTTTACTTTTAATTTATATGTTCACTTTACATCCCAGTCATAGCCCTCCCTCTCCTCCCCTCTCAATTCCTCTTCCCCCACCTTCTTCCCTCCCCCTCCCTCCACTTAAGCTGCTATATCTTCATTATTCTTATCTCAATAGAGGCCTTGGCCCCGAGTACCTGTCTGCCCACTCCTAAGAGATTCCCTTGTCCACCAAGAGCTCAACTCATCCTCTGCTGATGATGCTCAAAATTTGGGATCTTGGATAGAGCAGCATGTTGCTGACTTGATTAGCCATGTTTCAGAGAGGCCAGTGACTGTATCTCAGAAATACAGCTTACAAGAGGAGCCTGGCTATGCCAGAAATGGGGCAGAAGGTACCAGCCTCCTCTTCCTGCCTTTGATTCAAGTCCCTTGGGTGGCAACCTGTGGGTAAACCACCAGTGTACTGTATAGCTAATGATATTCTGGTTTTAATTGCTAAAGTTGTTTTGTTGTTTGGTTTTGGTTTTATCTTAGCAACTTATAAGTAGAAGTGATTTTCCTCGCCCAAAATTCTTGAATGCTGAAGAAAGAAAAACAATACAGCATTGTTTTAAATGTCAGCCATCTTGCCATAATATAATCTAGCCTACCTTGGACCTTTGAGATGTTAGCCCTGTGGAGTTAGCTTCATTTACTGTGCCTTGGCTAAGGGGTTTTGTATGATTGACGTGCTGTGCAAGTTCCATAGATAAAGTACATATTTTAGGTTGATGTTGAAGTGCCCCCCACAGGCTCTGGTTTTGACCACTTGTTCCCCATCTGATGGTACCATTTTGGGAGGCTGTGAAACCTTTAGGAATCAAATCCTAACTGAAGGGAGTGGGTCACTAGATCCAGACATATGAAGATTATACCCAGCCTCTGGTTTCTGCCAGACTCTGCTTCCTGTCCACCATGGTATGAACAATTCTCCATCGCATACACATCACACCATCAATCTCTACATAAGCCAATCCATATTTTTTGTTGAGTGTTGGGTACTCGGCACAGGAACTTGATTTAAAAAAAAAAATAAGTGACTTAGTCATAATCTTATTCCAGAGGCATTCGTGATCTATGTGGGAAGTCATGCCAACAGTGGGATGGTTTTGGTTATCCTAGTAACACTGCCTCTGCCTTCATGCAGTCAGCACGCAGTGACGGTGTCTATAGCATACCTCCAGGTATCGAGTATTTTTCTTATCTCTAGCCAAATTCCTGGCAAGAATCAGCGTAAGGGACAAAGGACTTGTTCTGGCTCACAGTTTAAGGGAATATGTCACTGGGGAGAAGACTTGCCAGTAGGAGTGAATTGATCGAGGCTGTATTGGCAGAAGCATCAGACTACTTGTCCACATCTCCATGGCTTAGGAAGCAAAGAGAGAATTCTGACACTCACCTGACTTTGTCCTTGTGTCCACGATGCCAGCACGTGAGATGGTGCTGCCCCCAGTTCACGTGGGTCTTTCCCACTCTGTAAAACCTTTCTGGAGACAGCTCCACAAACACACTAAGAGCTGTCTCCTGGTGAGTCCAAATCAGTCAAGAGGGCAATGAGAAGTGACCGTCACAGTCAGGCATAGAGGGGACTAAGAAGACAGGCAGGCTTCTACCCTCTAAGAATTATTCTTCCGTAAGGTGAGGCAAGAAGCAATAGTAATCATATAAACAACATAGCACTATTGTGAGGCTCAGTAAGAGGGGAGCTTGTGCCATCAATGAAAATGTTGACCAAGAGGACCTGACTGAGGAATTCACACTTGAAGTAGCACTGAGTGACAGTGTCAGCACTCAGCCGTCCTTAGATAGCAGGAAACACAAAGGCCAAGAGGACGAAGTGATCTCATGGTAAGAGCAGGTAGTGGCTTTCAGGCCCCTCTTAAGTCTGTGGGCTCAGTTAATGTCATTGGACCCGCTATCTCTCTATCTTTCAGTTTTGCCTCATCTAGACCAGTTTCTCTTTCTCTCCTGTCACACTAGACCAGCATTGGGTACCAGCAGATCTGGGCTCTTCTTATTCTTCATTAAGTAAAGCACAAAAGGAAAGGACATTTCTTCCCTCAACAGTTTGAGCTCAGACCCTAGGCCTGTTTCTCATGCTGGCTGTCATGGACCACTTGCTCACTTATCATCCAGTTAGCTTAGCCCAGGTGACGAGGCACCCTGACAGGCTTTAAGGCTGAGCTGTGATCCCCTAAAGCCAGATGCAGCCCCAGAGTTGGCTCTATTCCCATCTAAGTGTTTAAGCATCCCATACATCTGTTTCTTCACCTGTCAATGAACATGATGATAGTACCTTTCTTGGAGAGAACTTGGGAAGAACTCCAGACAGGTGGATAGTAAGGACCAGTGCCATTCAGTGGCACAATGTCAGTCAGTGGCAAGAACCTGGGGTGGGATTAGGAAAGAAAGTCGTATTGCCTAGTTTTATGTCAACTTGACACAAATTGGAGTTGTCAGAGAGGAAGGAACCTCAATTGAGGAAGTGCCTCTATAAAATCCAGCTGTAGGGCATTTTCTTAATTAGTGATCATTGGGGGAGAGTCCGGCCCATCGTGGGTGGTGCCATCACTACATTGGTGGTCCTGGGTTCTATAAGAAAGCAGGCTGGGCAAGCCACAAGGAGCAAGCTAGTAAGCAACACTCCTCCATGGCCTCTGCATCAGCTCCTGCCTCCAAGTTTCTGTCTCGCTTGAGTTCCTGCCCTCACTGCTTTTGATGAGGAACCGTTTTATAGAACTGTGAGGGAAATAAAACTTCCCCTCCCCAGATGGTTTTTAGTCATGGCATTTCAAGTAAGACAAGTGATGGCAGAGTATGGGGAGCTGACCAGGGACTGGGGCACGCAGGGATGGGTCCATGAGTGCAGGGCAAAATCAGCACTGTGCTGGATACCTTGGCGTTATGGACATAGCATCCTTCTTGGATGTGTCCAGAATAAAGCTTATGGTCCCAGATGCCTTTCACTGGAGGTACAAAGGTCCCCCAGTACCTATATTGAACCCACTTTTTTTTTTAGCAGATAACCACCGTTTTTTGTGGGCAGTCTCTTTCTAGTTCTGTGAGTATATTTCACGGTCAAGCTCAATGGCCTGGGGACTGTGCTGGTGCTCTTTTGGGTGACTTGTTCTGTTCCTGTTTTGATTCGCTTTATGTTGATTTATCATTTAACACACAAAGGACAATTTTACTTCCCATAGATTCAGGTTTTAGAGTGGTGCCTCAGTACTGGCCCAACTATTGTAATCTACTTATACTTGGTAATTCTGTGTTGGCAGAATATGAATTTTAAGGTGATCTATAAAATATGAACAAAAATGTCACAATAATTTGTGATATTTTACTTTATTAGCACCTAGCTATCCATGTTCCAAAATCTCTTTGGAAATTTACTATTTAACTTTTAAAGCCAGATTCAAGTTATTGGCTTTTCATAGTAGTGATATTAAAGAATAATTTTAAAGCAGGTAAATCGCCCTTAACAAGGTGGTTCTTTGTTTCACTCTTCATGTTTATGAATTCTTTCTTTTCTTTAAAACATAAAACAAAAACAAAAAGCAAAACCCACCAGCCCCTCCAGATACAGCATTTATCAGAGAAGGAGCTTGTTTGAGAAACTTCGCGGTATCCTTGGCTTCTCTCCTTTCACCTCTGAGTTCAGTTTGGAAACTGCAACATTTAGCACTTTGCAGTTTAATTTAAAAGGATTACCTATTTTCTTAAATGCTTAAGCAGCGGAGCAAGTTGCAGCTATTGATTTTTTCCCTGCATGTATTCTGTGAAAGCTGTTTCTGCCCCTTCCCCAGGGAGCACACCTCCTGGGCTGCATGCTTGCTGGTGGCAGCTTGGATCTCTGATACATAAGCAAAGACCTTGCCTAATATCCTTACGACTGCTCCGGGAATTTTTATTAAGTGAGAGCATCATTAGAGTAGACAGGATGATGAAGTTTAATGAGCATCTTTTGTCCATGGTATTGTTGGTTTTGCTGCTTCCAGAATGTACTCTACTCTCCCCTCTAGTGGGGCAGGGTGAGGTTGGGATGTGTGGAGTGCTTTCAGCTCTGCCTCCTATTATATGTTGTGTTTTGGCATAACCTCATATCAGTGTTCAAGCATATTCCTCTGGGCTGTTTGTATAGATGCTACTTACACGTGGATGTTTGTACATTCTTTTTACAGTGTTGAGAACAGTGAACAGAGGGAGAAATGATGGCGAGGATGTGAAAGACTCATATTGCCAGTAGTGAAATTACATGGAAGCATCTCTCAAAAAGAAAAAAAAAAATTCATAGCATTTGAATTAATGAGACTTCTCTTAGGAACGAGAGAATGGTTATATTTTTTCTTCTTCAGGACTCAGCAATTTATGTGCTAAGATTCTGTCAACAGCCCCTCATAGCTGCTAGATGGGATAAATAAAGATATCGCAAATGCTTATTAATAATCCAGGCTTCACACTTTGTCCACGGATTTATTTGCAGCAATGTTAAATTTAGCATTCTACCATCAGATTACAGATTATGACCAAAATTACTTCTCATTATTTTTGCTGGCCATCCACTGAGGTTTGAAATTTTGTTCTTTTCTTGGTTTGTATAAGGACTTTCCATGGAAACATCCAAAACAACAGTAGGGAGGCATATGACACAAGCAAACGACTTCAGAACAGCATATTGCACCTCGGGTATACCTGGCATTTCAAAACACAATATTTACATGGCACACAATGTGTTTCTAGTGTGCCTTGAGTACACAGAACACAAGAGAAGTGAAGTTTGCATCCCCCACTCTCAAACATGGTCCTCTTATTAAGAAAACAAGCCTAGGGAGTCTGGAATAATATAAGACAAGATAACTTAGTGAGGTTTGAGCGTTGGAGTAATTGTGTGGGTTGACCCAAGGCTGAAGTTGGAAAGTGTCAGTTTTCTCGTTTGGGTAAGAAGGATAGCAGTGGGACCTGCTTCCCCGGGTAGCTGTGACAGTGAGTAATGAGTGCATGGAAGCCACAGTGCAATGAGTGTGGTGTCATCAAGGCAATCTGCTGATGCCTTGAAATAATGAGCCAAGGGCAGGAGTCACCGTGTCAGCCAGGACGTAATGGTGAGAGCCTAGTAAATCCCGCAGTGCTCCCTAAGGCAGAGTAAGGGTGACGAACAGCGGAAGCCCCAAAATAAGATTGAGAAGTGACTTGTAGGAAGGACCCAGGCCAGCGTTCTGGACACTTGCAACACAAAGCATCCCAAGCAAGAAAGCACAGAGGCCTAACTGAATGGCAGCTGTTAAAACACTAAAATCAGGCATCAGACTGCCTTAGTAATTTTATTCTCTTTATGTGGGTGTCCATGTGTACGGGTACATATATGTGTGTATGTCCATGGAGATACAAGGTTGACATTGAGTGTTTTCCTGTCACCTTCCTTATCTACTGACACAGGTCTCTCAATTGAACCCAGACCTCTGCTTTTCAACTAGTCTAGTTAGCCAACTTGCTCTGGGGATCCGTTGGGATCAGTTAGGCCATCTTTTCATGGGTTCTGGAGATCTGAACTGCTGTACTCACCTTTTATCCAGAAAGCACTTTTTAACCACAGAGCCACTCCCCCGCCCCAGATTTGTCCCAAGTACCTTAATGAGATCGTGTGGATCTTGACTGCCTTTAGATACACAGTTTCCAGTGTGTTGTTTCAAATCCTTGGAAGAGGCCCTCTGCTTTGTTACCTTGTGTAGCTGATTCTCCAGATGGCGTGAAAGAGGCCAGTGACTTGGGAAGCTTTGATACAGTCCTTGGAGCTATAAAATTAGATGGTGTTTGTTTAGAGGGAGAGACAAAGAAATAAAAGCAGAAGCATGGGATAGTGAGGCCCACAGAGAGGCATTACCAGGGTTCAGGACAATGCTTCTAAGCCAAGAGAGAGAACTTGCTCACAGGCGTGGCGTGGTCCATAGTGGTCTTCATGAGGCAGCACTCAAAGAATGAGATGATCACGGAAGGCTAATGGTTTACCTGAAGCAGGTAGAACTTGTACATCAATAAGGGAATATCGCACATCTCACAACGCTTAATAAAAATGTTGAGCTGGACGTGGTGGTGCACTCCTTTAATCCCAGCACTCGGGAAGCAGAGGCAGGTAGATCACTGTGAGTTCCAGGCCAGCCTGGTCTACAAAGCCAGTTCAAGACTGCTAGGGCTACACAGAGAAGTCCTGTCTTGAAACAAACAAAAAGAATAAGGACCCAAGGGTACATGGTCACAACATAGATTCCAGGTCACATTTCTGGTGTAGCAGCAGCAACAGCAGCAGTGTGTATGTGTGTATGTGTGTAAAAGAGACAGAGACAGACAGAGACAGAGAGAAAAGACAGACACCAAGGCAGAAAAGGAGAGAGACAGAGAACAACATGGAAAGAGCAAGAAAGGGGGTTGGCTGGGTAGCCTGAAGCAGGAGTTTTGTGAGATATTGAAGGTGACAACAGCCATTAGAGCATCTATCATATGCCAGCATGGACAGGATCATTTCTATGTCTATCTCCATCTTTCCTGGAGCCCTCCAAGGTTGCAGAGAAATTTCATTTTCATCTTGTAGATGAGAGCATCAGACTGTGGTGACTTAGTGACATTCTCAAGGCCATGTAGCGTTCGAAACTGGATGGGGTACAGAATAAAGAGATAAGTACACAGCTGGCATTCTTCGCCAAGAGCCCACGGTCCTGGGCGCACTGTGGGGTGCTGCACAGAAGGGATGTGCTATCCTGGAAGTGACAAAGAGTGTCCAGGGACCATGGATGGCTAGGGTCTGCTCAGGTGCCGAGGTAGAAAGGACCAGAGCAGGAGGTGAGGCCGGATTCTCCAAAGCCCAAAGGAAGGACCAGGATGTGTCACCTCTGCAGACCAGTGAACTATCTGTCACACTTAGCAAATAGAAGGCCCCCCTGGATAATAAGCGGTAGAGCTAGGACTGGTACCCAGGGATTTGGAGCCTGTAATACATGTCATTACTGCCCTGCCACAGGCTCATCTCTCAGTGGGAAGAGCCTGCTCGGGATGAGGCTGTCTCTCATCTGCCTACAAAGCTGGAGAAACTAAAGGACCACCCAGGGGACAGCGGCGGCGTCATCCAGCCCTTCAGTGACTCACTGAGGAAGTGGGCCAGTGCAGTTAGCTCAGCCATGCTTGCTTTCTTCAAAGAGAATTAGAGCCTTTCTTCTAGAGTGTTAGAACATTGTCACTGGTAGAAAATAGCATGTTATTTTTCAGGAAAAAAAAAAAACCCTAATGAAATAGGTAATCATGTCCTTATCTTTATTTAATCACTCTGAGTTAGACCTCCATATCGTAAGCCCTAGTTTTCAAGAGTGTTTTCTACCTACTTCCAATAAACTTGCCTTGATGCCCAGACTACAGCTACCCTTTAAGGAAGAATTCACATACTTACTGGTGAAGAAACTGAGGCACGGCAAAGGGTGGGTGGATGTGGAAGCTGCTGACCATTTGCTCAGAGTCAACCCTGAGTAAAGGTTAAAACTCAGATCGAACCATCTGCAGTGGCTGCTTACCCCTTTGTAATAAGTTGCTATGAAGACCCCCAGGAAGTCCAGGCACACTCGGTGCTAACTGAGTACGGAAGGCAGCAAACAAAACACTAGAAGGAGGAAAGCCTCGCCGAGTGCCACGTGGCTTTTGCATCTCTTTCAGAACTGACTTTTTGGGGTCCCCACCCCTCTAGGGAACATCTTACTTGCCCATGCGGCACACCTCATTCAGGCCATACCAGCCAAGTCCATGTTAGACCCGAGATCTCTTGAACCCTCTGTCACCTCCTGTTGCTGCTGTGCCTGTTCTAGTGCTGACGTAGTTCTTCAGCCTTTCTCGTTGCTATGACAGACTACCTGACAGGCACGATGTTTAAAAGGAAGGATTCATTTTGTCTCGTGATTTCAGGAGATACCAATGTATCATGATGTGAAAGGCATAGCGCTGGAAGCTTGTGCCATGGCTTGGTGACATTTCATGATAAGGCAGCAGAGTGGGGCCCGAAGCTAACCCAGGTCATAATTCTAAAGACCTCTTCCCAAAGACTTCCATCTTCCAGCTAGGCCCCGTGTCTCAATGGTTCTGTAGACACCCCACCCCAGCGCCATGGTCTAAGGATCAAGTGTTCCACCACAGCCTTGGAGGACATTTAGTATTCAAACCAGAACACATATGAAGGTGAACTGTCTTGCTTCTCTTGGTTTTTGTAATCCATCCAGTCTGGTGTCGTCTTTTGAGTTTGAGCATGTGTATTTCCTTTTCCTCTGCGGGGAAGATAAGAGGTTGTAAAACAGAGGAAAGATATAAGAAAGCTATGTCACAGCCGATACGGAGGTCAGGGGTGTCCTTGTGAACAAACAGAAAAAAAGACGGATGTTGGCTCTGAGCCAGGTGAGAGCACCTCAGAGATAAGCGACTT
Source organism: Acomys minous (assembly GCF_964271855.1). Lineage (NCBI taxonomy): Eukaryota > Metazoa > Chordata > Mammalia > Rodentia > Muridae > Acomys > Acomys minous. Next base: position 16,379,262 of record NC_140494.1, on the reverse strand, counting down.
CTAGGGGGGCCTGAGCCCCTGAGCATGAAATCAGTGGCCTTGGGTAAAACGGCCACTGGAATTGGGTGGATGTGTTTTGTGCTCCATGAAAACCATTAGTTCTTTCTGGGTTATAGGACCCCAGGTGTCCAGGCCACTCTGACCATTATGTTAGCACCAAGCTCTCTAAGCTTCTAATTGCTACAGAGCTGAATCCTTTCTGCCGGCTCCCTTGTAACCTCTACAGATATATGTCACCTCTTTGACACAAGAGAATAGCTGTCCCTTTTACCTGAGGAGCAGTCCCAGTGCCTGGCTCTGAAGCCCATCCCTGTCTCCTGTGAGCTGTAAACTCTGAACTCTGGGCTCTGTAAGGGCACAACTTCTTGGTCACCACTGTTGGAACAACCAGCTTCTAACCTGACTAGTGAGAGAATACAATGTCACCTACTGAAACGCTAGTACCTGGCTTGCCATCTACCAAGGGGACAAGTCAGTTTGCCTGGTCCTCCCCTCAGCTTGTTGCTGCAGTGTTGATGCCGGACAAGAGCATCCTTGTGCTCTACCCTGCGTGCAGCCATGCAGTGTCAGCATCAAAAACAGGAGAAGAGGTTAGGTGTGTAGCTCAGTGGTAAAGCTTGCCCTAGCATGCCTGGGATCCTGGACTCTATCCTCCCCAGGGTGCAGGAGATAAATCAGTAAGTAAACACACACAGAGACAACCTGTTAGGGAATGGATGAGACTCCTTGAGTAGAAATTAGAGCCAGTGGCTTCTTACACAGAGGTGAGTCTCTTGGCTGACTTCTCATCCCATTAGTAAAAGACAGTGGCAACTACACGAGTGCCTGCAGCCCCTTCCCCCAGGGGCACCGAGAGCTGAGATGTGCATAGGACTCTCTGGAAAACACAGTCACATCAATAAGGGGGCTTAAGGCTGAGCTCTATTTGTGTTAGGGTGGCTTTCATTTCGTTTAATCAGAATTACTCATAAATTATGGATTAATTACTATCCGCCGCTCAGTTAAATCCTGTCGGCAATGGATGCCATCCACTGTAATTGTGGGGCACTTTGTCAACATTTAATCAGCAGTACTTATTAATGTGGCATTGATGTGTGGTAGCCATCCCTACACTATCAATCACGCATGAGCAGCCAACAAGATCTCCAACACCATTGCTCTTTGTCACATTAACTAGCCCCTGGGCTTTCAGACTGAGCAGGCATTGGTGCTCGCTTCTCAGGAAATGGATACTGTCTCTCCAGTTCAGTGGGTCTTTTGTCCTTGTAGAAGTAGACACTCACAATCGTTGGGATGCCTCCCTGGAAGGGCTTTGTGACCATGACCTGTTCTCACAGCCCTGCCCAGAAACTGAAATACCAAGAACCTCGCCTTGTCTACTACAATAGAACACTGTGTACAGGCTGCATACACATACAGGCATGTCTGCGCACGCATGGGTAAAATTGTAAATTCCTAGAGTGGGTGAGGCAAGGTAAACAGAACACTTTTGAGCTTGTGGAACATTTCTGGTGATTGACTATTTAAAGTTCTTCCGAAGGAAACTTAGACTAGTAAACAAAGCTCATGACTTTACCCTCTCTTGCTCTCTCTTTTTAGCCTCTACGGAAGACACATGCAGGCAAACCCGGAACCTCCAAAGAAGAATAATGATAAATCAAAAAAGATCAGCCGGAAACCCCTTGCAGCCAAGAACAAGTGAGGAGCCGACACCCACGATGGGCCTGGGCCTCCTCCCTCAACTCTCTGGCTTCCTCGCTCTGTCCCACAAACAAATACCGTGTGCTTGTGCCTACTTCTTCTTCTTTTTCTTTCTTTCTTTCTTTCTTTCTTTCTTTCTTTCTTTCTTTTTTTTTTTAAGAAAACCCTATTCCTCCTCCCAGTGCTTAAGTTCACCCTCACCTTTGCACCTTTGAAATTCTTGTGGCAGGTGGTACATTTTTTATAAAGTCTTATATTCATTCCCATTTGTTTCCTTAAAATTGCCAAAGGCAGGAAACAAAGCTCTCATTCTCCTGCAAATTCCATGGTAGGCACAGGCTTCAGTTCCTTGAATAAACGTCACAAGGCTGCTTATTATCAAAAGAATAATTAAAATCATGTAACCACTTAAATGTCACAGTTAACACTTTTCATTCTTTCTGTGTATTCATGTAACTCATTGTGCCTTATTAAAAATCTTCCTTCACCGCCAAACTATTATATTCACTTAACTTCTAAACGATTTTAATAAAATCTTGAATTTATATCACACGTTTCTTCTTGACTAAAAAAAAAATGTCCTTGGGGTGTACAATTTTTATTATTCCTCCCCCACCACCAAAAAAAAAAAGGTTTATGTCACCTAATTTTATTAATTGTAAATTACAATCTATGGACCCTACCATGAAAGAGATACAAAATTAAGTCAGTTAGTTTCCTCTCACATCAATTTGTCAGCTTTTTTTCTTCTCCTTTGAAGACTGTTTCTAAATGAGAAAGGAAGAGAAAAACAAATCTCTAGGAGACTCTGCCAGAGGCTTTTGGAAAGCAGCACTCCTTCCCCAAACAAAACGGTGGTTTTTGCCAGTGGCTGCTAGTCAAGGGCTGTGAAACAAGAGAAAGAAAAACTCAAGTGTGTGCTATGTCACAAGAGAGAATCTGTTCACATCACAGTGAAGACTAAGAGCAGAGAAGTTGTGCAAAGGTGCACAGTCTGTGCAACACCTGATACGGAGACTGCCTTGGCAGAGTCGTTAAAGTACCAGTGGTTACACATCTGCTTCAGGCAGCTGTCCTTGTCATGAGCAGTGGTGTGTGTGTGTGTGTGGAGATGAAAATAAACCAAAACACAAGTTTTGTGGGCGTGCCTGGAGACAACGAAAGTCAGGTAAGATGATGATGAGCATCATCAATGAACCTCCTTATGGAGAGGGCTTCAAATAGAGCAAACCACTGGGCAAAATGTCCTGGTCTCGACCACTGACAGAATTCTGCCTAAAACTTGGCAAGCTTAGACGCAGGCAGAGTCGACTGCCAAACTCTGCCAAAACAGGGAAAGCAAGTCCTCAATAGTTCCTGCCTCACAAATATGTCTGTCAGATATACTCAATCAGAAGGCTGAAGATGATGCTCCAATGTTATAGAAAGTTTTGGGTGACTGTTGAGGCAGCAAACTGTCTCTGTCATTTTTTTTTTTTTTTCATTTTAGAAGCTGCTAACCTGCACTTTCTGTTTACTCAGGTAATTAATTTTATCCCTTCTCAAGTCTCTGATGGGGTTGAAGACCAAATAGTTTAGTTTCACAATTAAGCTTAGTTGTTTAGGGGTTAAGATGTTTTTAGGTCTAGATAGATGTTTTCAGTTGATAGAGAAGAGATATGACAGATATTGAGTTCCATTCAGAATTTTAGACTCACTGAGATAGGAAAATGTTTTCTTCAAAGTTGCCAAATATGAACAGCCAAAACACTATGAATGTAACATGAATATATTTCATGAAAAGAAAAAAAAATGATTAAACACTCTCAGTGGCCTTAGGAGGCAGACCTACCTCTATCCTTTGCAATACTCTCTGTAGTGCATTTCTCAGCTCTACCTAAGCTATACTCCAAGCGAGCCAGTGCCAGGAAAAAAAAAGGCCTTAAATTCATTTGGTCATCGATTTCTTTATTTTTTTAAAAAATTTATCTAATGAGGTCTAATACCTTGCCTGTGTATGTCTACGCACCACATGTGAGCCAGGTACCTTAGGAGACCAGAAAAGGGCATCAAATCTACTCATACTAGAATTACTGATGGTTCTGAGGCAGCCTGTGGGTGCTGGGAACTGAACCCTGTGAGAGCAGCCTCTTACTGCTGAGCCATCACTTCAGCATGGTCATGCATTTCTTATCTCAGTGGACACTGCGTTTCAAACTCTTCTATATTCCCCAGCTACCATCACCTGCTCCAGGCGACAGCAGGTTTACAGGAACTAAGTTGGTTACACTAAGAACTTTTTTGTTGATTTTTGTGTGTGTGTGTGTGTGTGTGGTGTTATTTCAAGACAAGGTTTCTCTGGGTAGCCTTGGCTGTTCTGGACTCGCTTTGTAAACCAGGCTGGCCTCGAACTCACAAAACTCTGCCTGCCTCTGCTTCCCCAAGTGCTGGGATTACCTGTGTGTGCCACTGCATCTGACTATAGCATGGATTTTTAACATTATTTTAAAGCTTGTGAAATTGTAGGACCATGCATGGAGAGGACCTAGGTCCTCTACTCAGATGTAGTCAATAGGCAGCTCAGTCCTCATGTGGGCCCCTAATATAATATGGGGAGCAGGGCTTGTTCCTACCATAGACTCTGTTGCTTGCTCATTGATCACTTCAATGGTGGGGCAGCCTTGCCTGACCTTAGAGGAAGAGAATGCAGGCAGTCCTCATGAGATTTGATAGGCTGGGGTCAGATGGCAGGAGAGGAGGGATCCCCCTTTCTGAGGACTAGGGGAGGGGGGAGGGGGAATGAGGGAGGAAGTGTGGGACCTGGAGGAGATGAGGAAGGAACTACAATCAGGATGTAAAGTGAATAAATGTTTAAAAAGAGGGGGAAAAAAGAAATTGTAGAAGGAAGAACAGTGTCACCACTATTGGTTGAAAGATGTCACTGACAAATTAGTAGCAAAGTATTATTATAAACAGTAATATGAACATTTATAAGACATTTCTCCTTCAGAAGGAGAGCTCCTTAGATATGGATAGGGCCAAAACATTTAAATTTGTCAGAAGGCAAGATCCCCAAGAAACATAAAGGTATAAAAAGGGAAAAGCTCACTGGTGATCAAATAAATACAAATCAAAACTAAGTGATGTCTAACAACCAGAAATGAGCAAATATTTCTGAGGTGGCCTTTAAATGTTAGAAGAGTAATGTGAGATAAGCATTCTTACAGACTGCCACGGGGAATATAAATCTCCATCATGGGTGGTTGTAGCTCTTTAATGACACATATAGGAGAGCCCTAACAATCATGTACTTCCAAACAAGAACTTTTACTTCTAAGGGTTTATCCTGAGAGCACTGCCAGACATACAGACAAAGTATTCTGTCTTTGGATTGCTTTTGCACCGTGGGATCCATGGTTAAATGCGGGGTAAGCCAAATGGTCCAGAAAAAAATATAGCAGAGTATCCACACAGGAGGCTGCCATGAAGACACTAGCAGTCGATGGACAACGTCTAAGGACAGTGGGGGATATCTAAGTATATCAGCTGGTTAGGCAGCAAAAGACGTCTAAACTAGGAAAAGATGATCCTAATGTTATTTTTTTAAGTTGTGTTTATAGTACATGCATGCAAAAACTACATGAAAGAGGCCAATGAACCATCCCTGCAGTGGGGACTAAGATTTTTTTTCTCATTTTTTTAGCCTGACTCTACGCTTTTAAATTTTTATAATGGCCATGTAACTTGTAATCAAAAAACAGTAAATGTGGGGTTTTTTTTTTCCAGAATGAAATTGGTATATTATTACATATAATATAATTGGTATATTATAACATATAATATAGTCCAGAAAATAAGATCATGCATTTAAATTCAAAGCATAATATAAAATGTCATGTTAGCATTTTTTGTTACTAAAATGGACTTCCATATCTTCCTTTACAAGATTTATTTTATTATTTATGTATGTGTATATGTGCAGGTGCATATATCCACAGGTGCCCACAGACTCCAGACTCAGATCTCCTGGGGGCTGGAATCACAGATGGTTGTGAGTCTCCCATGGTGGGTGCTGGGCACTGAAATCTCATCCTCTGGAAGAGGAGCAACCATCCTTAACTAGTTAGCTATCTCTCCAGCCCTGATATCATCTGTTCTTTATGTCTACTTGTTATCTAGACTAACAATAAGAAAACTGTGGTGTGAAAGAAAGCCTTTGAACAAATATAAATAAACTCTGAAATCAACTGTGCCAAATAGCCGTGCCTTTTAGTCATTTAAGGTACTTTTACTGGCAAGCATTTCATCTTATGACCTAAATTTAGGTTTCCATAATTCGGTTTTAATAATTTGTATACATAATTTAATATTTGAATTTATATAAATTTAAGCATATACATTTAATAATGTATATATGTTATCCACGCTGTATACAGAGTACGTTATATATCATATATGGGATATATGTGTATATCTTTATATTCATTCCCCATCAATAACATTTCATAAGGCTTCTTGGCTCTTTAGGAAATCATATTTCTAACAAGACTGCACACAAATATACTGTGACACTGACTTTTATTCGTGTTTATCTCATATGAAATAAACATTGGAATTTACTGTCGTTCATGCTGTACTTTCTTTTCTGTTAGGAATAATGTCACTTATTTGTTGAGCACCGTTCATATAGCAGGCATTTTTACTGACATGTGTTCTCTCATTCTCACTGTATAGTCATGGTCTGTGGTAGAAAATGTGACCTCAGAGAAATTACGGCGCTTCCCACAAGGTACACAGCTAACAAATGGCAAAGGAGTGATGTAATGAAAGGGTCTTTGGCTCACAAGTACATGTCCTTTCCAGGCCCGTATTGCCCCTCCAATGCCAATCAAACTCCTTGGGGCTCCCATAGGCTGTGCACCCTACCAGTTGGAGTATCTGCTTTTGATATCCTAAAATGTCTATTAGCTCATCTAAACCAGTGCATGTTAACACCACGTTGTGGATTCATTACCTCATCTATCAGCGTCTTTTCCTCATGTTGGTTAGATAGCAGCATGTCACTATTGACTACGTGGTGTGGTAACGGGAACAGAAAAACCTCACTCCAGAGAACCTCTCCCACCATCCAGAAATGCACTATTCCCAATGACACCCATTAAAGAAGCAAAATATGCCACTTGGAATTTCTTCAAATGACCCTCTGAAGCTCCTAAAACATGGAAAGTGGCATGTTTAAGGGATCATTTCCTACCTTTAAATGGTCAGAATACTTGGAAAGCTGTTCTTGGAAGAGATGAAGAAGAAAACCTACAATATCCATTATAGCATCCTCATACAGATGGTAGTCCCTTAATCATACTAGGCCTCAAGTATCAATGCTTGAATAAATGAGTAAAAGCTGTTTCCACTGGCTATTTCTAAGGTCCTATTTTCTCTAAGCATTTATACAAGTGTTACCAATGTTGTGGCCATGTCTCTTATTATGGGATTTTTTTTTCTTCTGAAGACTCTGACATGTCTAAAAAGAAACTGAAAGTGAATTAAGGAGTCAAGGTCAGGCCCAAATGGAGTGTTATTAGAAAACGCCTTGAAGGAGAGTGGCTTGTCACCAACCACCTAGGCAGTGTATCAGTTCCCCCAGTAACAATGGAGCAAGCTGCAAGTTAAATATCTGATAGTACTCTGTCCCTGGAGGGTGAGAAGTACACTCTGACACACACACACACACACACACACACACACACACACACACACACACACACAAGTATTCTTCAAATCACTCTAATTTTCAGACTCACAGGCCAATTTAACCATTCTGGAGGCCCTATCTTGACACTACTATTCCACATACTCTGAAACTGGCACATTCTGTACACAGATGTTGTCAGCAAAGCCAACTTGTTTCAGCCCAGGAAGAAAGTGTTACCGTGACTAACAACAGCTGGGGAGCACAATCCATTCATAACTCCTCCAGAGTACCACCCAAAATATGCCTGCCGGAGACACTCAGCCACAGTCCTGTTGCTTGTGTGGGCTGCTTGTTGCATTTGAATTTTAACAAAGAGCCACTTTAATCACCACACACAATGCAGCAGCGAGACCAAGGCTGGGACTCAGGGAGGCTCTGCCTGAAGACCTGGCCTTTGGTTCCACGTTGTCTCACCATTCTGCTGCTCCAGCTTTGATGGTGGTGTGGGCTCAGGAGCATCTCTGAGTAGATTTCGTGGGCCTCGTAGTCTGAAAGGGTGGGGTTCCCATTGCAGGTGTGAGAAAGCCCAGAGATGAAGACACTGGGTCTGCTTCTATCCGGAAGAGGCTTCAGAAGGCATCAACATCAACAAGGCTGGAGATGTTTAGGTGGGTGCAGGCTTTGGCTTTTCTTGGTTGCATTTCACCGGACTTTGGCACTCTTCTGGATTGAGTCTTAACCTCTACCCCCACAAGACTCAAGTTCACCTAACTCTTTTTTTTTTAATAATTTATTTTTATTTTATGTCCGTTGGTGTTTTGCCTGCATGCATGTCTGTGGGTGTCAGATCTTAGAGTTAAAGACAGTTGTGAGCTGCCATGTGGGTGCTGGCAATTAAACCTGGATCCTCTGGACGAGCAGTCAGTGCTCTGAGCTGCTGAGCCATCTCTCCATCCCCACACCTAGCTCTTGAGAATGGGACTTTATTTGGAAATAGCCTTTGCATACCTAATCAGGTAAGTGAAAATGAGTTCCTGTTGGATCAGAATGAGCCATAGCAGTGACTGGTATCTTCACAAGAAATCTGTGATGACTGAGATACAGGAAAGAGGGTCACATGACAATGAAGCAAGCACGTGTGTGTGTGTGTGTGTGTGTGTGTGTGTGTGTGTGTGTGTGTGTGTGTGTTGTACCTTCCAATAACACCATTCAATTATGAATCCATCCCTCGTGGTATTGTCAACCAATCAGTGATTGGATACATCAGCGGGGACCAAATTTCCAAAGCGGGCCTTTTAGGAGGATGCTTCAGAGGCAAACCCTAAGATTATCTCCGAAACCGAGAGAATAAGTGTCTGCCCTTTCAAATGTCCATGTCAGTGGTACTTAGTGCCCCTATGAAGCCAATACCAGCAGCTACACTCAGCACAAACAGGCCAAGAAACGTGTAACCCCAGTTGACCCTGTGCTCAGGGTAGAGAAACAAACGGCCCAAACCTGCCTGCATTCTTCATCCTATTGTTGCGTGTGGCCAGCATCCATGAGCTAGCCTACCTGTGTGGGTAGTGCTTGTCAGGTGCATCCTGAGGAAATGCCTCCCCCAGCTTCAGCTTAGACTTTTCTCCTCACTTAAGAACCTGAGCAATTCCTGTTTTACTGGGTAGCTTCCATTGCTACCACAAAGTCTTAAGAATGAAATTACATCTTTCAAGAAAATAATAACTTTTCTGTTACCTCATTAAAGATCTTTCATTTCTTTACAGGTATTGGGTGACAGTCTGTATTCATATTAATTTTCTGATCCAGAGCTATAAACAAAGACAAAAAGAATCAATATGAAGGGTCCCTTTTTTTTCCCTAAGCTGCCTAAATTATTTTTGTGTCAGCTGGGAAAGGCTTAATTTATACAGTTTTTATGAACAGAGTGAAAAGCTTCTATCTTGCTGCCCCTCAAGTTTCTACTACAGGTTTAAAATAATAGATACACTCCGCTATCATGTTTGCCAGAAGAATATTTATTGAATATATGTTAAATGTGTTTATATCTTCTCAGATTATTCCATCAAGAATCTGTATGTGAACAGTGCAGCAGAGGTCGCCCCTGAGAATAGAGGCTGGGGGCTTGCTTTTCAGTTTTATACCCTTTTTAAAAATTGACATGAATGGGGCATTTAGAATAAGTAAATACATAATGTTTAGAATAAGAAAATACATAATGTTATACCCTTGTTTAAAAATGAACATAAAGTATTTAGAATAAGCAAACATAAAACCTCAATTTTCTTTTTAATACTTAATGGTATAATAGTGCTTATAGCCCTTCACCCTGTCTTCAGAATCTCGCATCCCTCCCATCCCTGATTCCCCGAGCCTTAGAGAGAGTGGTACAAATGGCTTGACTAAGGATGGGCTCACATCTGTTGCTTATTTTCTGCATCTTGGGCAGCCATGAGTGTCCATATTCACCACTGTTCATTTTTGCTTTCAGTTGGAATGCACTAATAATAAACTCAGGGTCACCAGCCATGTGTGGGTGCCATATTAAGAAAAGAAATCAAAACACTTCCCCCTTGGTGTTATTAATGAAGAGTAAACTGGGATTTGAAAGCTATGCTCCACTCTCCCTATGCCTACCATCCTTCTGAGTGTCTGTGTGTGAGTCTGAAGCTGTGCCTGCCTAACGGCTGTCTTGTGCCTCTGCCCCTGGCCCTGTTTCTGTCCCTGTCTTTGTGTGTCTGTTGTGCCTGTTGTGTTGCTCTCTCTTATGAGGAGTAACACAAGAAGTGTCACATAGGGAGGAATGAGGAACACTTTACAGAAATCCTTAGCAGTTTTCCAAGTGTTTAAAGTCACTGACACCAACTGGCCCAATAACCAGAGATATTACAAACATCATTGTTTATTAAGCAATATCCACATGCATTTCAGCATTTATGGTGGATACTCATTTATGAGGCTATTTTTAGTCTATTTTCTGTTTCCAGAAAATGATTATCTTAGCACACACTTTAAGGGCATAGAAGAGTACAGTGCTTCTGATTAGAGCTGCACATGAGCTTAAGTTGTAAGAATTGATTACATGGGAAGTCCAAGGCAAGTGAGGTTGGCTGTGATACATTGCTCTCTTAAAGGCAGGTTAAACAAAAGGGCTTGAGCACACAGTAGGATAGCATCTTAAGTCTTAAGTAAACTCGAGGTGTATTATTATTGACCACTGGCTATGTGGTCCAGCAAAAGGTCAAGTTTCTTAATGTGTAGGAGATACTATTATCACAATGCAATGTCATAGACTATAAGGACAGACTTCAGTTTTGCTTGTGGGGGAAAGCATAGGTACTTAGAAAACAGTGCCTGCTCTCTCAGCTTAGTCAACTGTCAGAAACTTGCTCGTTGAACTGTAATTATCAGTGAATTCTATAAAATAGTTTTGTTAATGACTTCTTCCTGAGCACTTGTATACAGACAGTATCCTGACCATGGAGAGGACCATTTAAATGAAGCAGGAGCAGCCTTGCCCTTTTGTAAGATAAAATTTAGTCCAGTGCAGGAAGCCACCCAGAAACTAATAATCACACAAGTAATTATGGAGTTACAAATTCTAAACTCCTCCAAAAGGGAAAAATTTGGTGGTGTAGCGAGCAATAATAAGAAGGACTAAATACGATTAGAATACCGTGTAACTTGAGATCATCCTATTAAGCAAAATAAGCCAGACTCAGAGAGACAAACCCGGCAGGATTGCTTTTATTTGTGAATCCTAGATTTTTCAGTAGATATGTGAATGTTTAGCACCCTATCCCTCTCCCCCACTCCCAATATGTATATGACACCAAAGCAGAAAGAAGGGAGGCTGGAAAGAAAAAGAGACTAGCCAGAGAGGAAGGGGGACCATAAAGCCCATCGTGTCCGCTGCTGCACACCTGGTACTCTTCTCAGGTGTAGAGCACAGTGGTGAATGAGCGCAGGGTTTCCTCAACAAACTTATAGGGCTTGGAACTTATCACAAAACCAAAAAGAATCCTTTGAAGCACTAAAGATGGAGAGTCTTAAGACCTCATAAAGATACTTAAAAGGCCACTTGAGAGAGGTGGGACAGAGAAGGCTCTGGTGGCCTTGGCATCCACAAGCCACTGTGCTATGTGGCTACCTCAGTAAGCGGTCCCAGTGTTTGCCTCTGATAGCAAAGTGGCAACCCATTGTATCCCACAGCAATGATGTATTCATACTGAAGAAGCTTGAAGGAAGTATTTAATTTGAATTTTTGCAAGGGGGTCTTTTTTTAACCACTAACTTAAAAAAAAAAGACTTATATGTTTTTATTTTTATGTGCATGGGTATTTTGCCCACATGTATGCATATGCATCTCATATGTGTGTCTTGTGCCCACAGAAGACAGGAGAATACACTGGACCGCATAGAACTGAAGTTGTAAAAGGTTGTGGGTTATCATGTGGTTGCTGGGAGCCTAGTTCCTCTGGAAGAACAACAGTCCTCTTCATCACTGAACTGTTTCTCCAGGTCCTTGGCCACTAATTTTTATAAAGTAATAAACTGCATTTCTCCACGAAGAGTACTTGGCACAGATTAATTTCGCCATTGTGCCAACATTAGGAAATTGTTGCAAGATCAGAGCCGTTGCAGCTAGAGAGCTGGCTCAGCACGGAAGTGCTCCCGCTGCTCCTCCAGGAGTAACGGGTGTGTTTCCAAACACCCACGCTGGGCAGAGCACAACTACCTATAACTCCAGCTCTGGAGGCTCCAGCATCCTTTTGTGTCTCCGTGGCTACCCACACACAACATTTACACACAGACAGACACATTTTACTTTATATCTGGGCTGTCCAATAAGGCTAAAATGAAAGTAGAGATCAACCTATCAAGCCACAGCGGTAGATAGTTCTGTGAATACAAGTGACCTCTTCGGCCAATCCACTTTAGTCAAAAACCCTGGGACGTAAAAGAGTGTCACCATCCATCTTTGTCCCCGATTCTCTTCAGCAAAGGCCATCATGAACTCCAGATGCTGGAGGCTCTTGAGAAATTGCTCTGGCATATCTTGACCAACCCACTCACTCAGTGGATAAGAAAACAGAAGGTCCAAGAGATAGAGGGATTCCTTCACATTCAAAAGTCATGCCACAAATGAGTGACAGGATCGGGACTAGCATCTAGGTACCCAGGCATGATTCAACGATCAGTTAAACAAAATCCTTGAGGAGAAGATGAGGCAAACCAACGCACGCAATCTGTGCAGACGTGGTCCGTTCTCCAAACCTCACAAATCATCATACTCACGTGTTTACTTGGCTTCTTATCCAAATGGAGAGGAGATAATATCTGCTTCTCTCCTCCCTTTGATGAGGAATCAGGCGATTTAGTAAATATGATATTTGAGGAGTGATAGTGTCATCAAAGAGAAGTTCACAGCCGGAGAACGTAGCATAATGGCCTCTTAGCCATAGTGTAAAGCGATTAGCCTCACCATTAGATGGAGGGAACAGATGGTCAGCATCACTTCATACTGGCTCACAAAAGCAGCATCCCTGATGGCTGGAATGCTACAGAAGAGGCTGATCTGGGTAATCACAGGGGGTAACCAGAGGGGAAAGGGACATAACACCCCACAGCAAAACTTGTAGCCTTTCCTTAGCTACTTCAACAAACTACAGTAAAAAGCCCAACCAAACAGGAGCGTATTTCTGTTCTCAAACCATTTGGAAAAGATCAGATAAAACTAAGGTCTAGTGAATTGGAACTGGTTGGTTTTATCAGCGTTTCAGAGACAGCAGAGATCTATATTTGAGTTTTAAACATCTGTCTCAACCAACGTAACACAAATACACGATCAGTGGTTCTCCCTAAATCAAGGCCGTGTGTGTTTGGCACAAGATCTCCCTGACAAGCTAACAATGAGGAGGAAGACCAAGGAGAGGGAGTGTGCTGTGGACTGGCCTTGCATATGTGCTTGCTCTCATGTGCCATTCCATCATAATGCTCCACTTTTCCATTCTCCTAGTTCGGGCTGACCCTCACGTTCCCTCCCCTACTATCTTAGTTCCTGACCCTCCCAGTTCCCTAGTCAGTGTGACAGGCTCCTTCAAGAACCTCTCCCTAAGTAGGAGGGATAACGAATAAGCGAAAACAGTAGAGTGGCCAGCCTAAGAGTGTGTGGAGGAATTAGAAGGGAAGCTCTGAAATAGGCCCCTTTGGGGGCATCTGAGTGTAGAATGACTAGGAGGAAGGACAGAATCACAGAAACTCTCACGACAGAGATACAAATCAGTGCGTAGCTCAAGCCATTAACTGGAACAACGCGGTTCCCGTGTGCACCCAGTGCTATCGGAAGGAATAATCAATAATGCTGAAATCACACTTCCATTTTGGGTATGCAGATTACCTCAGTGTAATTTTGGCCTCCAGACATATCATCCAAAGTCGCCCTCTTGAGGGACACAAAATGTGGGAACAAATATAGTATTGACTCCCTCCCTCCCCCCCCACACACACACCTCAACCACTCTGGCCAGGAATACAGAGCAAATCAGGGGACGTCTACACTCTTTGAGGCAGAAAAGCTGAAAACGGTGGAAGGTTTTAGAATGATGCTGTCTGCGGTAATCTGAAGCGTAGATCTGCATGTGGTACAAGCAGTTGTTAAGCATCAGTGCAAGGCCTGGCTAGATCCCATGACTTCAAGAGGTACCCAGGGGGGCGCTCTGAGGCATACAGAGCCACGAAAGGGCTCTGCTCCAGATGGACAGAGTTCATATTTGGGAAGAGCCGGTGACAGATGAGGACGATAGGGATAGTTCAAAGGCCGTGTTTCTTGAAACATTTTAATGTTCTCCCTCGGCTGGAATCATCTGTGTCCAAAATAACAAATGGCCTATACTTTTACCCTCGCCCCGAACTTGTAGGGTGGGGAGCTTGATTTTTTTTTAAATAGGTGGAAATTGGTGTGGGAATCACTAGAGAGTTCAAGAGAAGAATAAGACCAGCCATTCAAAGCTGCCAGCAGCCCCTGGGCCCCCTTCTCAATTGCTATTTCCATGTCAGAGGATTTTTTCCCCTTCATTTAAAAACATTCTGGGATATTTTCATGGTGTTGTGGCTAACCATTTTTAGTCAGTTAAAAAAATGCCTCCATCACCTCCCACCAGGAAACCCATGGAACACACTGTGGAGATGCTGAAAAATTCCCCCATTTTCTTCTTTAAAAAATATTAATGGTAAGCATTAAAAAGAGAGGAGATGCCTCTCATTTGGCTACCAGGAAGCATGCTTAGAAATGAGCTGTTGCACCTGTACCTGTGACTGAGGGCACGGACAGAGCCACAGTGACTGGCACAACAACAGGCTACATGCCAAGTTCTTCATCCCACAGAGTGGGTGCAAAGAAGGCGCCACCCTGCACGAGTGCCATGGGTTTCGGGTGGGATGGCTCAGACTGACAAAATTAAAAAGCTGTGGCTCTCAAACAGAAGGAGGTCTGGTGTCTGATGGGTGGGAAAGACAGGGGAAAAGAGAGAAACAGACAGAGGTAAAGAGGAGCTGAGAACAGAAAACTCAGCTTGGCATAAGGAAGGGAGCCAGCAAGCCTGCCAATTAGCACTGGTGCAGGAGAGTTCCTATTTTGTCCCATCTCAGCTTCCGTCTCTTTTCAAGATGACATTCAGGGTTGCCTTTTTCTCCATCCAGCTTCCCTCTGAGCTAAGGACAGAGTGACTGTGGCTGTAGGTGAAAGGGCATCGCCAAGATGGTCTTGATGCTTCTTCAGGAAGCTGGAAACACTTGACTTTGAACAGCTTAGGAAGCCCTTCCGCATTGAGGAGCAACTGTGAGTTGGTGAAAGGCACCACGCTTTGTTTTGCTGTAGAAAATACAGCCAATGCCCAACAACTAGAACAGTGATTCTCAACCCTCCTAATTCTGTGACCCCTTGAGATAGTCCCTCACATTGTGGTGACCCTCGACCATAAAATTATTTTTGTTGCTTCTTCATAACTGTAGTTGTTCACAGTGCCATGAACCATAATGTACATGCCTGTGTTTTCCAATGCTATGAGGCAACCTCTGTGAAAGGGTTGTTCAGCCTCCATAGGGGTCACAGCCCACAGGTTGGGAACCACTGGTCTAAAGGCTAGTGACAAGACAAAAACAAGTTCCCAGACTGTTTTTCCCATGGTGGGACAAAATGCAAGTAAATGCAACAGGATGGTTTTCCTTCTTGCTAAAAGGAACAAAGCAATACATGATGAGGGAGGAGCAACAAAAGCAAAACCAGGAGCAGACTTCGTTCTGGACAGAAAGAATTCAGTCTATGTGAAGTTTTAACTATAGCTTTCACCTCCATGTAGCTCATAAATCTCCCCATAGATTGTGAGAGAAAGGAATTTACGACCTGCAGAGGACACCTAAAAGCCAGTGCACTGAGCACACAGGACAAGAGTTTCATTTCCTTACTTACTTTTACACTCTGGAAAGATTTATCATTGAAGATGTGATCGGTGATGGGCAGTGCCTTGGATAAATTTTTTTTGTGTGTGTGAAATTTCTAACCACCTCTCGAATTCATAAGTTGACATCTTAACCATGAAACCCTTAACATGACCATATTTGGAAATCAAGTGAATGTAGTTGTCACCTGATCATGAGGTCATGCAGGATCGGGTCACAGTCCAACATTCCTGTCATTGTTATGAATCAAATACTAGTGAAGGTGTGTGTGTGTGTGTGTGTGTGTGTGTGTGTGTGTGTGTGTGTAAGAGAGAAGACACAGTGAAGAGACACAGGATGGAGATGCTCAAAGATTCTACCGTGAGAAAGTCTTCACAGCCCACAGAAGAAACCAGCCCTGTTCCTTATCACCTTGATTTCAGACTTGTAGCCTCCAGAGTTGTGAAACAATAAATCTGTTGTTTTAATTCCTCATCATGTGAAGATGAAGAAATGAACACAGGCAGCATGTTTGAAACAAGTTAGCATTGCATAATATTTAAAAACTAATTAAAGCTAAAGTCTAGCAGAGTCCGTGCCGCCTTACTTCCCCTAATCCCCACAGCTCCTATCATGTGAGCAGGAGTGGGTACATGTGTGTGCTTAAGTGAGCATCCAAAAGGAGGGCACAGGTCAACCTTCTACACCTTTCTTTCAAGACAGCACCTCTTGCTTCTGGAACTCTCCACGTAGGCTTGGCTGCCTTCCCAACGCTGGGATTGCAAGTACATGTCGCCGTGCCCAGGGAACTGAACTGGTGGAGCCAAACACTTTAACACATGAGCTATGTCTCCTGCCATACATCATCCCTATCCTTGGTCGTATCAAGACATGATAGCTGGAGCTATAGTTACCATCTTTATCCGTGAATGGGGACAAGCCTGAGTCTAAAACCAACATACTAAGTAAGTCAGAGTTGAAGGAAAAGGTTTTGACCAACATCAGGATAATGACCACTGAGTCAACTGACCCTAGGAACCTCTCTCATGAGACGCTCCTTGAGCCATATTTTATTAGAAGTTTGGTGACTTGCATCCATTCCCATGCTAATGGACACATTCCCCTCCTATTAATATCTGTTGTTGTTTCCAGTGAGCTTCCCCAGAAAGTGAAAGTTGTGTAGCTTTCATTTTTACGTTTGTAGATCTAGCCACAGGGACTAACATATGGAGGTAAAACTTCAACCAGTGTTTGTTGGATAAGCAAATAGGTGGATCTCTCTCAAACAGATACAAGTGACATTTAACAGATGGAGAGATGAAAACTCTATGAGTTGGAGTGGTTTGCTGAAGATCACGCAGTGAATCAGTGGTGTGATGCAGCCCCTGGCCACAGTTCCACACCACACTGCCTTCTGCACCACTTGATGTAATGATGAAGTTCACTCCTCATTGTCAACCTGTTTCTGATGCACACGCTCACTATTTACGTATCCTTCAGAGTTTTCATTTTGTCTATAAATACTTGACCTATGTGTGTAAGGAATATTCCAGAAGCAGGGACCCACTCTGAGCTGATATCTTGATGTAATGCCTGATATAGTTCGGGTGCATTTGGTAATAAGAAAACTCCTCTGCTTAACAGTGATGTCTGCAAACATATGCCAGTTCCACTAAGAAGTAAGCTTCTCTTCCCAACCCATAGCTGACATCTTTTTCTGAAAGAGAAGTTAAGGGAATTTGACATATTTCAAACAGGGAGTCTGAAACACATAGAACGTCCTCCCTTTTCAAAATGTTACATTGAGAGAGAGAGAGAGAGAGAGAGAGAGAGAGAGAGAGAGAGAGAGAGAGAGAGAGGAGTGTCTCTGTGTGTGTGTCTCTCTGTGTGTGTCTGTGTCTCTGTGTGTGTCTGTGTAATGGAAGGCTATGTGTACATGAATGCATGTACCCTAGGAGGCCAAAAGCAGGCATTGGATGCCTGGGTTATAGTGATTGTGAGTCATCCAATGTAAATGCTGGGATCAATACTTAGTTCCTTTGTAGGAGCAGTCTGCACTCTTAACCACTAAGCCATCTCACCAGCCTTTGCCCCATCCCTTTACATCTGTGAATTTAATTCCTAGGTTCAATTCCTAGATGCTGTAGTTGTAAAGATAGAAATCATAGATACATAAAGTTTGGGACCACCATACTGGAGAGACAGCTCAGCCATTAAAGGCTAGGCTCACAACCAAAAGTTTAGGACCACCATTTCAAGGTCATATGCACACATCTGGGACAAGTCAAGATAGATGCTTACTTTAAAACTCTGGCCTAATATGATATGACTTCCCACCATAAGCACAATTTACAACCAACAATAGATACAGCGCATAGGTGGGCAAGAAGACAGGGTACAGATGCACAAAGGGAACAAATGTATGGTATTTGTAGGAAAGTGAGTGCAACTGGGGGACCATTATTCTAAGCCAAGCTCAGAAAGAAGTTTTCTTTTATATGTAGAATTTGAATTTTATATTTTCATGTATTAATACATAAATATGTTATATATTCACATATATGTGTGTGGCAAGAGTAAGAGGCCTACCTGGAAGGAGATCTGGCAGGAGGAAGAAGGACAGAAAAGTGTGGGGAATGAATATGGATAAAATGTATGAATGAAAATGTCAGTATGAAACCCACTATTTCATACAGTGAATATTCACTAAGAAAAACTAAATATCTATGCGCGCGCACACAACACACACACACACACACACACACACACACACACACACACACACACACGTATGCCTGTGTAAAAAACACACACACACACACATCTCCAATTGCAAAGCACCATCATTTGGGGAATGCCTCATTGGGACCATTAATTCAATATGTTCATGAGGACATTTGTGATCAAATGCACGTAACACTGGGCTCCTTTCCTGAACTTTCAGGTCACCATCACCTTTATTTGCCTTTGTGTGGTCACCTGAAAACCTTTAACTGACCTTTAACTCGTTCTCTTTCTTTGCTTTTCTTACCAAGCTCACTCCTTCCCTGTTCCCTATGAAATGCATGCAGTCCGTCCACCCTCTTTTCTGTGGCTATCACTGCTGCCTTCCACCTTACTTCTCTGAGCTCAGTCTGTGTCTGGTGAAGTCTACCCTTGCTTTATGGGTAAGGCATTCTCACTGCTCAAACAAAATACTATGGACTGAGTAGGGTAGAAACAACAACCGCTTGTTCTCCCATTGTGGAAGCTGAGACGCACAATGTTTGATAACGATGCCGCCATATGCCAGGTTACATCCTGGTCTGTAGCCAGTGCCTCATCCTGTAATTTCACATGTTGGAAGGGGTAATGGATGCTCCCGATACTACTTTTATGAGCAATATTCATGGGATTTCAGTACTCTCCTGCCTTCATGA
Source organism: Acomys minous (assembly GCF_964271855.1). NCBI lineage: Eukaryota > Metazoa > Chordata > Mammalia > Rodentia > Muridae > Acomys > Acomys minous. The sequence continues at coordinate 16,360,035 of NC_140494.1, read as the reverse complement.
TCTAATCATCTCCCAAATAGTCCCCTTTGGAATGCAACCCCCCCCCAATTCCTTTTGTGTCTAAGTTTATCACATTTTCAGGCTTATCCTAATTTGTCTACGTAAATCTCCTTTCTAGTTTTCATTATGAAGTATTTCCCTCAGATTGGCAGATTTCCTGGTCATCTCCCCAAAATAAGTAGCTTGTTTTACCATGTTTAAGGCCCCGGATTAATGACCCCAAGTGTCCTCTTGGTCTTCTGATATAGAAGTAGTGACTTTGCACACTGTCACTGTAGTGCCCCTGGAGGTGATGTTGTCTCCCAGGAAACGCTTGGCTATAATATTTCCCTACTACAGCTTGGCAGGGCACATAGGGAAAAGAATGACACTGGCTTCTAGGGTTTGAGGCCAGGGTTTTGACTATGTATTACTTGAACTATGAGGTAGCGTTGAGCAGAAAAAAAATTATCTAGCCAAAAATGCTAATGATACCATGATTAGGAAACACTAGCCTATTAAATAAGCAGAAGAAGCATGAGGCAAAGGCCAGCATTTGGGAAGTAGAGGCCAGAGTATCAGGTGTTCAAGGCCATCTTCAGTGACATAAGGAACTTAGGTTTTAGTCTGGACTACAAGAGACCCTATCAGAAAATACCAAGAGAAAAAAAGGCGTGGGGAGAGAAAAGGAGAAAAAGAAAAAAAAAAAAAGAAAGCAATAGAAGAGAAGCATGAATAAGGTGAACCCCGTAGGGCAAAGTCTCTGATTACTGAACTCCTGTGTTAGGTAGCATAAGGAGGCCATGGCGCCATGAACGCCTTCATTCCTTATCGCTCTGATTTCTTTCTCCTCTCTCCTTATCCTTACTTCTGATGCTTTCTCTCCATTCTGTAGAGCTTGTTTGTCTGCAGTACACACTTTGACCCTTCCCGTCGTATGTCTGTATTCTCAGTGATGATCCTCAGGAGGGCACCTCTTGGTTTGGTTAAATCCTGACTTTCCCTTGAAAGTGAGTATCGTAACCCATGTTGATAACTCCTGCAACGACTGGCCTACAGGTACCTAAGGACCTTTCCTGACAGTCCGTTGATTGTGTCTCAGAACAAATATCCCCATGCTATTTAACACATAAGAAACAATGTATATGTAAGATATAATATACATATTCAGAAAATCAAAGGCCTTTTGATTAGGACAAATTTTAGGTTATGAGTGTGTTGTCTTGCCTAACATAGTAGAGAAATATTTTCTGTTTCAGCCTAATACATCCAGGATAGCTGATGAAGCCACACAATCCTAGAACAAAGGATGTTCTCATGAGCATAATCTCATGGTGATCTGATAATGTAAAATTATAATATTTTAGAAGTATATTATTTCATAAAGTATATTTGTGATGTGTTATAAAACCAGCATATGCCCATTAAGGAAAACGTAAAACCATATTCAGCACAAAATAAAAACCAAATTTTAGCCCTACTCCCAGAGTTAAATACTGTTCCCATTTTGATTTATTCCATTTTTAAGTAAGCATACATATCTAAGTGTTATAAAATAATTCAATGCTACATAAGGTGAAGAACACTCTAAGTTTAAATACTTTTATTTAATGTACACCAATTGTTAGAACATCTAAGAAAACATAAAATAATAACAAAGAAAATATTACTTTCCCTCCACATACTTTTTTCCTTCATATTTTTACAGATAACAATTAGCATGCATTTTCTATTCATGTAATCACTATATATGCATAAACATATATGCATTTTATAAAGTAGTTACACATGGATATGTATCATATGTTCTTACATGACATAATTGTAGATTATTTCCCATGTCCTATAAATCTCTCTTCTTTAAAAAAAAACTTAGTATTATAATGCCATTGGGGGGGGGAATGCAGTAATTTTTTTTTAACTCCACCATTGGGTAGAGATGCCTGCCACCAAGTCTTATGTCCTGAATTAGTTCCCTATAACCTGCATGGGGGAAGGAGAGAACTAACTCCTGAAAGACAGTCTCTGACCTCCACCAAACCTTGAGTTTGGTTAACTACAGAAGACTTTCATTTCATTCTTACTATTTGATTTTAGTTGTGGTTTGAATAAAAATAGTTTGATACACTTATATGTTTGAATGCTTAGTCACCAGGGAGTGGTGCTATTTGAAAGGATTAGAAGGACGGAGAGATGTGGCCTTGCTGAAGGAAGAATGTCACTGGGGTGATATAGAAAGATTATTAATAATTAATATTGATCTATATGATTATTAATACATACAGAAATGTAATTAGGTATTCTATTAATATTAACTAAAGCTGACTTAATTCAGCAGCAGTTATTCCTTAACCTACTATTACATAAATAAAAGATACAGAGACCTATTAGATTTATTATAAGCCTTAAAACACTAAGAATGGGCAGACATTAACCCCTTAAGCTATCTTGTCTGTTCCCCAGCCCAAACCCCCATACATACTTGCATATGTTGCAGTTGGGCTGCTTCTGCCCATCAGCCCAGTCCTCAGAATAAACTGCTCTTGGCCACGTGCTTCTAGTTCACGCTAACCCATGGCAACCTGCTGCTCTCTTCTCCTCTCTCTTCTTTGTGGTCCTTCTGTGAGCCACCCCCAAGCCCAAGAACCTTGGCTCTGCCTACCTCTCTTCTGCACAGTCCAGGCTGCAGACAACTTTATGTAGCCAATCAGGATTAATTTGGGAGGCAAAGTTGCACAGCATCACTTGGTGTATGTGAAAATGCACTTGTCTGGAATGTAGTCAGATCTTGGGGGGGATGTCAGTAATTAACAATTAAATGCACAGCACCAGAATAGGGCCCAACAGAGTGGGTTTTGAGATTTCAAAAGCCCGTGCCAAGCCTGAATCAGACCCTAGCTCTCAGCTGCTGCTCTCATGTCATGCTTCCTACCATGATGATAATGTACCAAACCTCTGAAGCTGTAAGCAAGCTCCCAGTTAAATGTTTCTTTCTTTTTTTTTTTTTTTTTTATAAGAGTTGCCTTGGTCATGGTGTCTTTTCACAGCAATAGAATAGTAACTACAAAATTTCCCTAATAGCTGCATATAAGAACAAGCAGAAACGGTAATGCTGAATTCCCCCATATTGCAACCAGGTATATAAGGAGACAGAAGGAAACCTTTCAACCAAGTGGTGATTTGCATTGTTCCAATGCACATTTAGGATAAACCAGCTAAGGAGACTTAAGGCATGAAATGTGTTGTCGTTCTTGGGTACATGAAGATTACAGTGATTGACTATACCCAGAACTCTTTGCAGCAATATAATTCCTTCACCTTTGGGTACCCCTGAGCATTGTGGGTCAAAAATGAAATAAATGGCTAGGCATTCTGCAGTAGAAAGAGTAACCACAATTGGAAGTAACTTGAGTAGAAAGTGTATAAAAATTATTTTCATTATTAATTTTCTTCTTTTCATAATGAAAATGCTCACTTGTAACATAGGTATATTTTGACAGTCGTCCAGGACTTTAGAAATATTCCCATGAGCCAGTTATAGACTGAGATCATCAATTTCTCAGTGATTACACTGATTAAGAAAATTATTCATCTACTATATTTTTCATCTCAGATATTTTTCAAATGTCACTTAAACCTCTTAAGCTTAAAAAGCCCTGCCGTCAGTCGGTCCACACAGTAAATGTAAAGCTGATGGCACAAACATGATGAGTGGATACCTCTTAGGGGAGAATCTGATTTGTCTGAAGGCAGATGACATTATAAAGTATAGTCAGGATGTCAGGAAAGGGACTTGGCGTGCGGCTTGATTTACTTAGCATCCTTGTCACTTTATAGATTGATATTTGATTGATGACAACATTAATATAGAAAGTATGTTAATATTAGAACAGGCCTTAAGATTCCTTACCCCCTCCTCAGACTGCTATAATTTGGAATAAAATGCCCTAAGGATACAATGCTTCTGAGGCTTGCTAACCCCCTTGATGTAAGCATTCTTTTAAAAAAGAAAGAGTTAAATCAGTTTTATTGAAGTATCCTGCATGTACAATAAAATGTGACCACTTTAAATATACATCTCAATAACTTTAGATAAATTTATATAACCATGTAACCACCATCACAAAGTATAAAACATTTCATTACCACAAAACTTCTCTTTAGTCCCAACTCCCACTCTCCCTATAGCAGACCAAGTACTAAACTATCTTCGTCACCATGAATTGTTTTTTTTTCCCCTGAAGTTTTATATAAAGATGTCTGGCTTATCTTACTCAACGAAATCCTCTTAAGACTCATGTACCAGTGGGGTTCTATGGGGAAAGGTCTTAGTCTATATTAGAGATATACTGTGTGTACCTTTTCAATAGTCAATATGCCTGGCTTGTTTACAAATGGAGGTTGTTATAAATGAAACTGCTTTGTATATTGATCAGTAAGTCTTTCCTGACCACAACTTTTTGTTCGTTTGAGAAAGAATCTCACTAAAGGTGCCCAGGCTGACCTTGAACTTGCGATCTTCTCACATCCAGCCTCACAAGTGCTGGGATTATAGGTGTGCTTTATCAGACCCACCTTGAGGGAGTTTTTGCACGGTCACATGTTTGTCCTTCTCCGGGGCACGTGCATAGAAACATGCAGTGGATTTATGCTTCGAAGCTGAAATGGCATCTATGAGCTCATGTTTTGAACACTTGTTCCTCTGACGGTTTCTTTAAGAAGCTGAGGAGTCCTTGGAGGAGTGTTCTGGCTGATGAAACAGGTCACTTAAGCCAGACTCTGAATGGTTCCAGCTTGCATTTTTCTCTACTTTCAGTCTAGGCCACAGGAGCACACTCGCCCTTTGCCATCAGGTCACATCAGAGCACCTTCCTCCACCGTGCCATCCTCGCCATGAAGAATTTTTACTCTATCTTTGAAACAATGAGTTCAAATAAGCTTTCCATCCTTGTGTTGCCTCTGTCAAGTAATTTGGTCACAGAGGCACTAAAGCAATGAGCACAGTGAGGTACAACATGCCCATGGATTTTAGTTTCATAAGGAATTTTCAAATTATCTTAAAAAGGAAGTTGAACAATTTCATATTTTCACCAGCAGTGGATAGAATCTAAGTTATTTCATATATATTTGCCTGCATTTGATGCTGCAATGTTTTTGGTCATTCTCAGGACAATGTAGTGGCACCTGATCATGGGTGACAATGAATGACTTTGAACATCTTTTCATGTGTTTACTTATGCATACACCTTCTTCTAAGTGTTCCTATCTTCAGCCCATTTTTTAAGAATAGATACAGCCAAATATCTTAACTGTATTACAATCTTTCTTCATGCTAAATCTTGCCTTTTCATTTTTTTAAACATTGTCATTTAAAGGCCAATGTTTGTGCATTTTGAGGGAAAGTTTTTTTTAAATGCCTTTTTCTTTGTCTCTCCCACAGCTTCAAACTTTGAACACAGCTTTTTGAGCCCAAAAGTCAATGCCATAGTGAGTCTTCATTTTATTGACAAATTAAGAAGTGGGGAGGGGACACATTAGCTCTGACCTTAGAACTCTTCTAAATATTGACATTCTTATCTCTTCAAGTAAATTATGCAAATGTTTAAAAGCAGACCATGGGGTAGAAAACCTATTAGAAAAAGATGCTGTTCCCATTTTATAGGCAAATAATCTGAGGGGTCAAAACCTGAAGACGGTGGCCTGAGGTAATGCAAATGGCCAGGGCGGAGAAGGAAGCACAGTGAGTCTAATTGGTCACAGTGATCGGTCTAATCCAAGCCCTTTGGGGTCCAAGCCTAGTGCTCAAGCCCACTGAGCTAAATAATTATAGGAAGGCTGGAGCCTGAAGGAATGAACCCAGCCCCGCTGCTGCTATTGATTCTCTTCGCTTCACTTTGCTTCCTTTGAATTCTGCCCTGCCTTAGCAACTTCTTTGTCTTTGTGTGTGTGTGTTTGTATGTGTGTGTGTGTGTGTGTGTGTGTGTGTGTGTGTGTGTGTGTGTCTTCATTCAGGTGTGTTTGTTTTGCACTTCTGTCTCTCTCTCCTCTCCTCCTTCTCCTTTCTTCTCTTCTTCCCCCTGTTTCTTCCTCCCCTCCCTCTCTCTGTCTTTTGTTACTAAAACTGAAGTTGATTCCCATGTTGTGCAGGTTAGCTACATTTGCTGAAGTCTGTGCACTCTCTCGGTTGCGGCAGAGCCAAAAGCAAAGGCCAGCGTCCACTTCAGTGCTGCTGGTGGGTCCTGGTGGCAGGCCAGACTGTAAAGCTGGGTCCATCCACGACCGACAACATCCTGCTCATTTCATGGACATGCAGTTATATGCTCTAAATATTTTTCTATTGTATTTATTTTATTAGAAATGATCATTTTACTACAACTAAAATCTTGACAGTACAGCAGCTGCCTTAATCAATCTGAAGTGCTAACTCATACAAATCACATTAAAAAAAAAAACAAACCATACAGATCCTGTTTCTAATGCGGATAAAGTGCCAGATCCTGAGAGCACCTGAAAGAACGTATATACTCAGGGCCTCTCTGCTCACAAGCCCTACATTGGCTTCCTTTTCTAACTGTTGGGTTTTGTCTGTTTTCCCACCAAGCCCCTTCAGGCTGCTCCATTACTGGAAATACCCTGCCCCCCTGTTCTTCACTTGACTCCCAAGTCATCTTCCCCTATTTTGATTATAATAATAACCATGTTTATTTAGCAAAAATAAGGTGAGCATAGGCTTGAATGAATTCAAATATATATACAGTTTAAAACATATTTTAAAAGCAACTAATCTAAAATTAAGAAATACTATCCCTCACATTTAATATTATTTCAAACTTTGTTTAATAAACATAAACATTTATATCCATATGCATTACATTGTTACATATCATAAAAGACATCCATATTTTATGTAGCTACCAAATTAATTTACATACATATATGTATATATACTATATATGTTTGTATATCTATGGTATATATTACACTTAATACATATGCCTGTATAAAAGTATGCATAGCCAGGTATGGTACTCACACATGTAATTCAAGTACTACAGAAGCTGAGGCAGGGGATTGATACTTATGAGGCCAGCATGGGTTACACAGTGAGCTTCAGACTAGCATTAGTGTTAGGTATTGAACAAGGCTCTGTCTCAAAAAGAAAGCAAAAGGTATTTGTGAATGTTTTTTTCTACATATATTTTTACACAAAGGACATGGACCCATTTGAAAAATTGCCTTCACATGGGATTATATCATATGATGTTTAAATGGTTTACATTTATTTTAAAGGCCTGTGTAAATAACATGGCACAATAACCCAAAAGTACACAAGTGCCACACACATCTTACTGGAAGCCAACAGCTCTCTAATTGGACTTAAGAGCCATGTGCTCAACAAGAGGTAGACCACATCTGGTGCTAGAAACACAGCTAAATACTCAGCGATAGTGAAGTCCTGGCTATTGGAGGAGAATCTACAACCACTAAATCGCTAAACCAGCCTGATCCCCAGCAACCACTTATGAGCTTTTGTCCCCATGCACACAGACAAGTGCAGCAGCTTTATTGTGCTGCAGGTGCTGCGATAGCCCTACACTGATCTGCACATACTCCAAGTGCGGACACATCAGCTTGGCACTTTGCATTTCCAACAGCTATGAAACTGTGGCCACGCTCAAGAACTTCAACTTCCCCTGCTTTCCCTATGGTCCCCTCTGGTACCTTTGCAATCCCTCTTTGCTTTTCTGGCCCAACTTCAATTAGCACGGTTATGTTGACATTCCTGTGCTATTGAGAGGGTCCCATTACTACTTTTTCTTTTCTCACATTATTCCATTGCATCTATGCGCCACAATCTTTTTGTCATGCCTGCAGATGGTTGTCGGAGTTGTTTTAAGAACAGACCTGGAAAGATATATACAAAGCAGACATCTGATTATTAAAAAAAAAAAAAAAAGACTCTATCAAGAAAAATATATAAGGTTGAATGTTCCCAAAATTCAATTAGAAAATGGCCATCATGACTTTTGAACTACACATTTTGTTTTCAACAGGGCCTGTTAACTCCTTGCTGGAGATGATGGAATTAGCATTTAGGCACCCTCCAATGCTTCCTGTTTCCTCTTTTTTGTGTGTGATTATGTTACTGTTTTTGAGCTGCTACAGTTTTTAGCATTTTATATGTCCTATAAACACACACACACACACACACACACACACACACACACACACACACATATCTCCTTTCTCTAAATACCGCTCACGGCTATTTTTTTTTTTTTTTTTTTTTTTTTTTTGGTTTTTCGAGACAGGGTCTCTCTGTGTTAGCCTTGGCTGTCCTGGACTCACTTTGTAGACCAGGCTGGCCTCGAACTCACAGCGATCCGCCCACCTCTGCCTCCCGAGTGCTGGGATTAAAGGCGTGTGCCACCTCCATACAATTTCTATTTTACATCTTAAAGTTTTACTTATTTGTCAACTGCCAGATTCTTTGCAGCAAACTACTTTGTTTGAGAAAGGCTTGCAATACTAGGTTCTCTGATTTTTTTTTTCCCTGCCTAATCACACCATTGTTCTCTTGCGTGTACGGTACTGGATTCTGAATCATGAGCCTCGCACATACCAGACAAGCACTCCACTTCTGAGCTGAGCAGTTCCCCAGCCACCTCCTGTTCTTGTCGCTTGTATTCTTTTGTTTTTTTAAGAAAGATTTATTTATTTATTTATTTATTTTATGTATATGAGTATACTGTCTTCATGCACACCAGGAGAGGGCATCTGATCTCATTATAGATGGCTGTGAGCCACCATGTGGTTGCTGGGAATTGAACTCAGGACCTCTGGAAGAGCAGCCAGTGCTCTTAACCGCTGAGCCATCTCTCCAGGTTGTATTCTTTGGAGACTGGCTCTTGCCAAGTTGCTCAGCCATGCATGAACTCTCTGTAGCCCTGAACCGAGGACCCTGGTCCTTCTGTGTAATCTTGACTAGCTAGAATTCCGCAAGTGTGCCACTAGCCTGGCTCACCATGCTTAGTTCTGTGCACCCACCTGCCATCAAATCTCAGGCAGATAACGTGGTATTTTGAAAGTTAGTCCTTTGGGGGCTTTCAGACTAGATTACTCAGTCCTCACTTTTCATTGAAATGGCACACAGTTGTGTAGTTACTATCATTTGATAATTATTTCTGCAGTTTTTTTAAAATCATCTTTGCAGATGCGCTTTCTCTTCAAGGTTAGTGTCCTGCCTGTCTAGTCTCCGGTAGCTCCTAGCACACTCACGGCTCAGACAGTTGTTCAGTATGTTTGATTATTTCTATAATAAGCACCTGCTAAGAAGTTGAAGTTCTAGCAGTAAATACGAAAAACATCAGAAGAAATAAAAAGCCCCAGGAAACATATACGTTAATGGAGACAGACGGGGAAATAAGTATGGGGTGCTTTAAAAAAGTCATGAAGTTTTATTTACCTCAGTATTTGTGTATGTTTACATTAAAGTGCTTATATGTTGGTGTTTTTGAAAAAGATAAATTTTCATAAGCATAGAAAATATGTCATATGTAGATAATTTAATGATAAAGAGGTAAGAATTATGGTCTAAACAAAAAAGTACACAGGTAATTTACTAATTACAGTAATTTTGTAATTTCCATGCAAAAGTGAACGCTGGTTAACATAATCTTCAAGTCCTGAGACGACCAACTTTTAAAGCACCACTTGTCAGGCTGTGGCCTGGTGGAAAGTGAGTGAATACCGCTAGGGATTAGCGATACTGCTAGGAATTTAGGTGGCTGGAAATGTTTTACCTGCAATGTAACATTTAGGAAAATGCCTTGTTTCTTATAGTACTGGGCATCAAACAAAAGCCCTCTGCTTCCAAACTCTGCATCAGCCCTTACTTTACTGAGAAAAAAAATGTAACTGTGTAGCCCAGGTTACCCTTGAACCTGCTGTGCATTGGTAGAATGTTTTGCTTCCTCACCTTCTCAAATGTTAATGTTCACGGTCATGCTCGATCCTTGCAGCAGGAGAGAAGGCTAACAGGAGACAATGTGTGCTTAGCACCGGCTGGAAGACAGGAAGGGGTTAGACAGACACTCACTGATTCCAACAGAAGAAGGATAAAGGCAAGTTCAGAGATGATGCCAAGTCCCGCCATTGCAGCCGGTGCAGACGGACGTGCCGACTTGGTAGCAGGACCATAATTTGGACTCTCGGTCCTTCAGCTGTCCTTGTTCCTGGCCAGAGAAGAGCAAACTGCAGAAAGGTCCAAAGCTCTTGTGGGGGTCACTAGATAGCAGTCACAAATCAGGGGGGGAAAGTAGGAAGAAATTGTTTAAACTAAAGAATCTTAATAAAAAAAGTTCTCCAAAGGGAAGGTCATTCTTTTCTCTTCTTTGTTTCAGAAGAGGAAATATGGAAAATATGTATTCGTGTATTTGTGAGTGTGTGCGTGCTTGCATGCATGTGTGTGTGTGTGTGTGTGTGTGTGTGTGTGTGTATGTGTGTGTGTGTGTAACCAACATCATATTCAGGGCTGGGAATCTCCCCTTACAGAGAAAGAATGATTCTCTTTCCCTGCCTGGCTCACTTGGCTTGGTTGTGGGTCTGGAACTCTGGCCTCTTTCCATGGAAGTCCCTTCCATTTCTATATGGCTGTCTTAGAATGGACACCAACCCTGTTAGTAATATGAATATCAGTGGGAAATGGCCGAAACCTTATTTGAGGTCACAGTCTTGCCTGGCACCTTGATTTCATCATGGAGCTCTCAGTACCTACCAGCACCCTCCCACGTGACCCATTTCCAGCCTACAAGAGAGTCTTGAACATCTATTGCTCTAAAAAAACCAATAAGAATAAGAATAAGAAGCATAAGAAGAAGAGGAGGAGGAAGAGGAGGAGGAGGAGGAAGAGGAGGAGGGGCTGGAGTCAAGGCTCAGCAGTTAAGAGTGCTGGCTGCTCTTCTAGAGGTCTTGAGTCCAATTCTCAGCAAACATATGGTGGCACACAATTATATATATATTGGGATCTGATACCCTCTTCCCACATGCAGATAGGGCACTCATACACATAAAATAAATAAATAAATAAATATTTAATAAAAGCAATAGGGTGGTCCCTTGCTTGGGAGTCTCTCTTTAGCCGGCCAGTCTCTTTCCACCCTTAAAAGACAGATTCCAGTTTGCAGAGTCTCATCATGACATCTGGCTGGAGTTCAGGGAAGGCCCAACAGGCTTGAAGGATAAGAGGAAGCCTCCTCACCCTGCCTCCTTGGGTGGATAGGGTCAAGTAGAATTCCAGGAATCCTGCTAGCATGGGCATTTATTCCCCAGAGGAGTAAGTGGCTTAAGAATCATACAGTAGCCTGGCATGGTGGCACACATGCCTGTAATCCCAGCACGTGAGGAGGTGGATCTCTGTGAGCTGATGCCAGCCTGGTCTACAAAAGGAGGCCAGGACAGCTAAGGCTGCACAGAGAAACCCTGTCTTGAAAAAACAAACAAACAAACAAACAAACAAAACACATTAGAAAACAAAACAAAAAAGAAAGAAAGAAAAGAATCATATAGTGCTTTGTCTTTCTCTTTTTGCAATCTTCCACCTTCGGCTGGGGAGATGCTTAATTGTAAGGAGCTGACCTTGCAAACAGGAGGACCTGAGCTTAATCTGTAGGACTCCTGGGAGTACAGGCTTATGCCACTATGCCTGGTTTGTGGGCAAATATTTTCCATGCTTTAAGAGGACGATATCAAAGTTATGTCAGGAATAGAAACTAGTTGCTCACAGAAAAAAAGTTAAAAGCTTGTAAATGAGTAGCTTACAAAGCAGTTCTTTTGCAAGGCACTAGTTTTTAACTAGGCACAAATCCTCTTCTCTATGGCCACAGTCGGCCAAAGTCATAGGTATTACTCACCACTTTTGCATCTTTCCCAACTATCCATTTTCTATAGATTTCCATGATTCCTAAACACTTATCTTCTTTGTATATTGCCTTCCTTCCTTGTTGCCTGCTATTGAAATTTTAGTTTAAATGTTCACCTCATATCTTTATTTAGGATTAATATTAGGTTACTTTTAATGGTTGACCTCAAACCACAGTCTCTTGAAATAAACCAAGTTGTCAGAAAACAAAGAACATCTACTCTTATTGATAAAATTTTATTGGAACACAACCTTGTCACTGATTGACACATTGTTCATGTGGGCTTTCTTTTATTTATTTATTATTTTAAAAATAATTTATTAATTTATTCATGTTACATTTAAATTGTTATCCCATCCCTTGTGTCCTCCCATTCCTCTCTCCCTCCCACTTTCCTACTCACCTCCCCTATGACTGTGACTGAGGGGGACCTCCTCCCCCTGTATGTGCTCATATGGTATCAAGTCTCTTCTTGGTAGCCTGCTATCCTTCCTCTGAGTGCCACCAGGCCTCCCCATGCAGAGGACGTGGTCAAATATGGAGCACCAGAGTACATGTGAAAGTCAGTCCCCACTCTCCCCTCAACTGTGGAGAATGTCCTGTCCATTGGCTAGATCTGGGTAGGGGTTCAAAGTTTACTGCATGTATTGTCCTTGGCTGGTGCCATAGTTTGAGCAGGATCCCTGGGCCCAGATCTGCCTGTCATAATGTTCTTCTCGTAGGTTTCTAGGACCCTCTGGATGCTTCTATTTCTCCATTCTCCCATGCTTCTCTCACCTAAAGTCCCAATGGGATGTCCTCTGTGTGAGCTTTCTTGGTAATATATAGAGTAGTTGCTACACAGACGCTTTGATCCTACATATTTATTGTGTGACACAAAACCCACTGGCTAAAGCACAAGCTCCTGTCTAATGGAACCTGAGAGTTGGATTGAGATTATGCTTAGTGACTCACTCACTGGCCTGGTTAGTTTATTGTCAACTTTTTAAAGAAGAGGAAACCTCAGTTGAGAAAATGCCTCCACTAGATTGGCTAGGAGTAAGCCTGTGGGGCATTTTCTTGATTGATGAATGGTTTGGAGAGTGCAGCTCAGTGTGGGTGGTGGCACCCTAGGGCACGCTGAGCAAGCCATGGGGAGCAAGCTAGTAAGCAGCATTCTTCCACAGCCTCTCAGCCTCTGCTTCAGTTCCTGCCTCCAGATTCCTGCCTTGAGTTCCTGCCCTGACTTCCCTCAGTGATAGAGTATGACCCGAGAGCTATAAGCTAAAACAAATCCTTCATTCCTTAAGTTGTTTTTGGCTATGGTGCTTTAATCATAGCGATCTAAATTCTAATTAAAGCACCCACATAACCATAGTCCTAGTTCTTCATGATATAGACTCCAAGGAACAAGGCCTTTGGTGGCAGACTACAAGGTTCAGTTTCAAGATGATATATTGTGTGATCTTAAGAAAATAATTTATGTCTGGACCTCATTTGTATAATTGGGATAATAATCAATTCTAAGGTACTATGGGTTAAACGAGTTATTATAAAAGATCCTGCAGTTGCGTTGGGATCACATAACGTTAGCTACTAGTAATTTTTTCCATCCCATGTGCCACTAAACTGTTCCATACTATCACAGTACCTGGAATCCATGCATTTTCCATAAAGGTTTCTTGCATTTGTTGGCAGAATAGCTGAAGTGGAAAGAAAAAAATGCATATTCCTGGAAGATTAAAAGAATGGCACGTATCCAAAGTTGTAGACTGATCCCATGCATAAAGCAAAAGTTTGGCTCAACATACTCACAGGAGGTACAACAAAGCAAAACATAAACATCTTCATAGGAAAGTGGGAGAAGAAAAGACTAGAGAGCTTTTTTAAGGTAATGTAAATCCTCCTTGTAGTCCATGGTCTCAGTGTTAGTCATCTTTCCCTTACTGTAGCAAAATACCTGAGATGCTCAACTAAAATAGAAGAGGATAGGATGGTTTGGTTGGAGTTTCCGAGATTTCATCCCAGCTCCCTTGGCCCCACTGGCTATGGCCTAAGCAGTGCAGAGCATCATCCCAGTGGGACCCTATGGCAGACAAAGGGCTCTCCAGCTCAGTGTAGCAGAGAAGCAAAAGAAAAAGGAGGAGGCCAGGATTCATAGACCTTTCCAGGAAATATTCCCTAGTAACCCGGCTTCTGTAATGAGAATTCTAAAATTTCGTTTTAATCCCAGGTGTTGGAGGATGGGACCCCTTCGGACCTTCTGCAGCTGCTGACTATGATTTGTCTCATGCTCTGGCAGAGGCGTGGTTTTGCCAACTGCAGGGAATGTCTATGATTTTGTGCCATTTGGAATTACGGGAACTTTTCAGAGTCTATATAAATGCTAGAGCTATGACAGGTGGGGTTTGTGGTTATTGGTTGTTTAAGGGGGTTGGTTGAGGTCGGCTAGTAGCTGTTGTTGAAGAAGAAATAAAGGGAAAAATTAGAGTCAAGGATTTTCTTATTTCCTCTCTCCCCTCTCTCCTTGTTTCTCTCCTGTCTAGTGTTAGGGAGTGAACTGGGGTCAAGGGTGGGGATAAATGGTGGGAAAAAGAAGAGCACACAAAGTAGCAAAGGCCAGCTACAGGCTTTCTCCCCTTCCACTATGTCCCTGCCCCTTAGATACTCCACCTGGATATGTAGCCCACAACATAGATCTTTAGAAGGAAATCAGCAACCAAACTCTAGAACAGATTTTTTTTTTTTGGTCAGAGGAAAATTATAAAAATCTAGTAGAAAGTCAGGACAACATAATCTTCTTCTTCTTCTTTTTAACAGTATGTATTAATGGGAGAAATACCTAAATCTTCAAGTATTTTATTACTGAATTACTTGAATTAGTGCCGAAAGAAATACCCACTACTTGACTGCAAAATCACCCAGGCACTTGTCTAGTGGGTGCTATGTCTGGGGCCTTGGCTGCCCACCTCCTTTTCAAGAAAATGGTTCCCTTGCTCTTTTTAAGTCTCTGAACAGAAGTCACAACACAGCCCCAGAGCCCTGTCACTGCTGAGGGTGCTCTGCTAATTTGCCATGATTAGAAGATCTTTGAAGGTCTTTGCCAGTTTTTTATCAAGGCATAAAAAAGCAATTATTACAATTAATGCAATTTACCATGTGTTAGCCTTCCAGAAAAGCTATTTCAGGGTAGCTCTGCCATCTGTCCCTTTCAGAGTGATGAGCACTGTAATTTGACTCTGTCCTGAGCCCTGTGCTTTGTATAGTCAACTTCAGAGAGCATCCGCAGAGGGCCGGGCTGTAGGATGTCTTCCCTGGGCCAGCTTCTTGTCCACTGTGACAAAGACTGCTGGATCTAGTCAGTAAGAAAAGTACCCAGCCACTGAGTGGAAATTTAGTATTTCCTTCCTGAAGAAGGAGCCCACTCCCGGCAGAGGGAGTGTCCTTTTGCCATCAACAACCCTCTTTCTTAACGCTATGTTATTGCTTGAAGATACTGTCTACCGACATTGCTCTGACAACCGGGAGATACGCTGGGAACACCATAGCTCGCATATGTTGTTACAGGAGCTAAGGGAAATAGGCAAGTGCTTGTCAGAGGGACTCAGGCTGGATAGGAAAGAGATGGGACAAAACCAGGCCTGCTCATCTATACTGGGTGGTTTTTATTTTATGTTTTTAACATGAAAAAAAAGCATGGGGCTCTGGCCAGGTATTGTAGCTGAGTTGCTGGGCTTTGGTGATGGTCATGGCTTTGATCCTCAATACTACCACATGGAGAGCGACTATAAAATAATCCTGGTGGCCCATGCCTTTAATCCCAGGCAGAAGCAGCAGATTGCTGTGAGTTCAAGGCCAGCCTGGTCTACAAAGTGAGTCTAGGAGAGCCAGGGCTACACAGAGAGACCCTGACTTGAAAAACAAAACAAAACAAAAACAAAAATAATCCTGACATATGCCTGCAATTCTAGCACTTGTGAGGCAGAGGTAGAGGCAAGAGGGTAGTGAGTTTGAGGAGTTGCCATAGCTACATAATGAAGCTCTGTGTCTGCCTATCAGGAATGGAAGATGCAGCTTGCTTGTAAAATTGAAACAAACAAAACCAAAACTACCCTAGTAATGTACACGATCCAGTGTTCCTGGATGCAGTAAAAGATGTATAAGATCACAGTCAAAGACTCAAAAACATAAGGCAACTACTTCTCATTGTTGGTCTTTTTTTTTTTAAATCAACTCAGAATTGTTCTATTTGTTTGAAGGGATGGTTTTCATTGGTTATTATATGTGTGAGCCTTCCTTTGTGTTGCAGTGCCCTGTGCTGCCCTTCCTCTCTCTTTTGGCCTTGTTCTCCCTTACTCTCCCCAACACACTCCCTCCCTCCTTCTCTCCCTCCCTCCCTCCCCCTTCCTCCTATCTGCTCTTTTTTTGTAGGATGTGTATATATATACATATGACATGGTGTGTGTGTGTGTGTGTGTGTGTGTGTGTGTGTGTGTGTATGAAGGTAAAAGGACAACTTCATAGAATATTTTTCCTTTTTTCTTTTTCTTTTTGGTTGAGACAGGGTTTCCTCTGTGTAGCACTTGCTGTCCCGGAACTCACTCCGCAGACCAGGCTAGCCTAGAACTCAGAGATCCACCTACCTCTGCCTCCTAAGTGCTAAGACTAAAGGAGTGCACCACCATCAGCTAGAATTGGATTTTTACTTGGTCTCTAGGGATGGAACTCAGGTTGCTAGGCTTAGTAATGAAGTCTTTTGCCTCTTTGGGTCATTTATTTCCTTATTTTTATTTGTACTCACTGCATACAATGCTGAGTTTTATAAAAACCTATATTCACACCTCCCTTCCCACAGTCCCTTTATCTTGTGCTGGCCTTCTACTTTCATGCTGGGGGCAGGGTAAAGTGTATGTCTCTAAACTATATACAATCTAGGGTCTACATATGAGAGAACATGTTTGTCTTTCCGAATTTGGCTTGTTTTGCTGAGTATGATTTCCAGCTTCTTCTGTTTTCTAGTAAATGACACAAATCCCACTTTTCGCTGTTCTGTCCATTGTTTGCAATGTCATATGACAGCCTGGATAGGTGGTCTTGAATTTGGTGTGTAGCTGAGAATGACCTTGAACTCCTGATCCATTTGTCTCCACCTTCCAGGTATTGGAAGTACAGATGGATACCACTATGTCTGGCTCATTTATTCATTATGTCTGAAAAAAAAAACCCCACATGCTCTTCACCCATTCATCTGTTGAGGCATACCTGGGCTGATTCCATGGTGTGGCCACTGTGAAACCTGCTGTGATAAACTAGCCCCTCTGTGACATATTGACTTAGTCTTTGGAGATCCAAACAAATGTTTGGTTGCTGTCTTATCTTTCTTTCATTCTTTTTAAGTAGACAGTGCAGGTGGGTAGGGAAATAAGGAGTAACATAACCATCCATTTTAACAAGCACAGTGCCAACCACATGACTGGAAATCCCACAATTTGCCTCTCACCCTTCTCCCTCATTCCTCTGCAAGAAATCTGGCTGCAGGAACTGCTAAGTGTTCAGTGAAAAGAGAAACAGGACAGCCTTTTCCCGGTAGGAACAGGATTCCGAGAGGAGGGAGATGAAACCAGCTTTTCTCTTATTCACACATTCGGTGGAAGCTGCCATTTCCCAACTTTGCCACCCTTTTCCTTTCCAATAACCAAGATGATGTCATGTGGAAGGCATGTGTGCATCTGTAGAATACTGTCAGCATCAGTGTTTTTCAAATATGAGATAGTTTGCATTTAAAAAAAAAATTCCCTGCACTTTGTACATCTTTGTTACTGTGCCTCGCGCAGCCCTTGGGTTTAAGGAAGGCTATGGGGAAGTAGATGCATTGCCTTGAGATATCTTTGGAAACTCTCTGCCTTTGTTTATCAGGAGACAGGCTTCTTCCTCCCTGGCTGCCTTCAGATGAGGCCAAGGGACTGGGATGAGGACATTTGTCTGAGGCAATGACAGTGAAAGTATGTCCTTCTGCAGCAGAAAGGACAGGAGAGGGCCAGAGAGTCACGCTTATTGTCCTGGGAGCTTTCTATTTTCTTCCAGTCCTGTGAGCCACCACAGGGCTCTCATGGCAGGGGCAAAGCAGGTAGGGATGCTAGTTTTCATTCTAATACTTAGAAGACGATTTCCTTACAATGCTTTAGGCATGTGTTCTCTGTTCCATCTTATAATAACTATCAGAATTTTATTTACATGATATCTACATTTAAAAATCACATCTGGGACAATGCATTTGAGTTATTTAAATACTTCTAGTTATCAAATTTGAAGTTTGATATAAAATTTTATTTCATGGCCGGGCATTGGTGGCACACGCCTTTAATCCCAGTTCTCAGGAGGCAGAGGCAGGTGGATCTTTGTAAGCTCGAGGCCAGCCTGGTCTACAAAGTGAGTCCAGGACAGCCAAAGCTACACAGAGAAACCCTGTCTCAAAAACCAAACCAAAACAAAAACCCCAAAATTTCATTTTGTGTATCACATATTGCATGCAAATGAAAGATAATCTTCAAAGTCAACTAAATAAAAGGAGCAGGCTTTAAAAGAACTAATGAAGAGACCACTGTGTTTTTTTTTAAACTTTGTGCCCATTCCTCTATCACGTTAACTCACTGATGGGATTGAAAGTCAGTGTCCTGTGGTCACTGAGAGTCAAGTTGGTGGGCTGTAAAGATCAGACACCCTGCCTGTGACAACCGCAGTCAAGAACACCTGCAAAGTGACCACCACCTAACAGGTACCCTCAGAGCTCTGAACACAACCAGGGATCTTCAAGAAAAGTCCCAGGTAGCCTGGCCCCAAGTCTGTCTACTGGCCTCCCTCCCCACCAAGTCACTACTGTACTTTACTAACCAAGGAAGATGTATTCCCCTTAGAACCTGAGCAGATGTAAAGGCATGGCCGCTCAGCACTCAGAGGAGACAGGAGCCTGCATCTGCAGAGATTTCTAGAATAAACAAGAGAAGAACCAATCCCTTCTGAGGCCTGGAGCTACTTCCCCAGCTCCCATCTGATGCCTGAAACTATAGAGTAGTAAATGATAGAGAAATCGATAGATTTTTCCCCTATATATGCATATCTGCTACAAAGTTTAGATTATAAGTTAGATATGCTTTTAGATTAATAATAACTAACAATAAATAGAGCAGTTTAGCACTGTACTATAAGAAGTTATTTAACGTTTGTGATGTTTTTAACTCTTAGAATTTTCTATTTGATTTTTTTTTTTTAGTGTACAGTTTATTGTGGTAACTGAAAATTCAGATAACAAAACAAAAATGGGTTCAACTGCACTTTAGAATGAAAATTTAGCAGGTAGGGTGATATACTCCTTTAGTGCCAGTCCAGCCTGGTCTACATGATGAGTTCCAGGATAGCCAGACCTACATAGTAAGATCCTGTCTTGAAAGATTAAAAAAAAGGAGAGAATGAATATGTAGACTCCCCAATAGAATCAGCAAGTCTCTGGTGGCACCTGATTTTCTGAAGGTTTCTCTACAGCCTTGTAGATGTTTAAGATACACACACCCTTTACTTACAGTGCCTGGGAGACAGTTTCTGAATAACTCTAGGACCAGAAAGGGGGAATAATATAGCTTAATTTAAGGCCAAGAATAGACCTGTAGTTGTAGCTCACAGGTAGAGTACTTGCTTGGCAATACAAGTCTCAGGGTTTTTCTCAGACACACACACACACACACACACACACACACACACACACACACACACACACACACTGTTGGTCCTTAAATATCTCATGAATATGCTTTTAAATCATGCAGAATAAAAATGACCATTCTTCACTGTCCTTTAATACTCTGCAGGCTTGACCTCTAGGATCAGAGTCTGCCTGCCAATGAGTATATGCCACAGACGAGTAAACAGATATCTAGGGAATACATCAGCTGGCACACACCCTCCGAGAGCATCTGGGGATTTCTTTTGTTGTTGTTGTTGTTGTTGTTGTATTTATTTATTACATATACAGTGCTCTGCTTGCAGGTACATCTTCAGGCCAGAGGAGAGCATCAGATCACATTATAGAAGGTTGTGAGCCACCATGTGGTTGCTGAGAATTGAACTCAGGACCTCTGGAAGAGCAGTCAGTGCTCTTAACCGCTAAGCCATCTCTCCAGCCCCCATCTGGGGATTTCTTTAGAGGTAACAGTGGGGTAAAGGAAGCTGAGGTGTGTTTGCATACAATGGAGTTTCTTGTTTTGTTCTTCCTTACAACTTTGGAAAACGCATAATTTGACAAAATTAAAGGCAAAGACACACCAAAGCACACCTGGCATCTTTAGACCTATCAGAGATTTGAGCATCCACATAGGATTCATTTTAGACTATACTGAACCCAGCATCCACTGGCACTTTTACTCTTTGGCTTGTCTTGAGACACAGTTCTGCTACACAGCACAGGCTGGCTTTGAGTTCACAAATGCCCTGCCTCACCCTCCCAAGGGCAGTAATTATAGGTTTATACCATCACTCATCATGTTTTATTTAAATGGTTTTTAATTTTTATTTATTTTTGTTTTTTTTTTAACAGAAAAATTAAGAAGCTTGATGGCCCACTTGTATAATTGTAGTACTCAGGAGAACAAACAGTAGGAACTGGAGTCCAGGTCCAGCTGGGCTACTTCAGTGAGTCCCAGGTCACGTGGCTGCACAAGAAAGGAAACAAGCAAACACGTTTTAACACACCATCCAAAATAAAAATAAACAGAAAAAAAAAAGAACAATGATAAGCAAAGCAAGGAAGGAAGAAAGAAAGAAAGGAGCGAGGGAGGGAGAGAAAAGGGGGGTGGTGTTGGGAATCAATTCCCACTTTTAACTTAAGAAAAGACAATCCCAAGCTTTCTGATGAGACCCTAACCTGGAGCATGGGCAAAACACTCATAGAGAGACCAGCACACAGTCACATGCTTAGTTTATTTATTTGACAAATACTACATGCTGTCACTATTTTAAATAATGAGCCCACATTGCTTTCTTCGGTCCTCCTTCCTTCTTGGAGTTTGCAGTTGGGCTGAGAATGTCTAGGCAGTAGTAGCCTATGATTCTATAGGGAGTCCAGAGTTAACGGGTAGGGGCCCTTCAGATTTTAGTTTTTGAAAACTGTTCGGTTGAATGAAACTATTTCGTGCCACATGTTTAGCAGTTTTCTAGGGCTGCTGTTGCAGAGCACCACACGGACTGCCCGAAACATGCTTGTCTCCAGTTTTAAGGCTGGAAGTACAAGGTCAATTGAGTCGGTTGCTACTGAAGTTCTAAGTGCCAGCTCTGTTTTATGCTCTGTCATTGGCTTGAGGTGACCTTCAGGCTTTCTTCATTCTCTCTGTTCAAATTTCCTCTTTTTGTAAGGGCACTATTCAATCAGGATCCCTCCTTCCTCCAGCATGACCTCATGTTTTTATTTTCTTTTTTATTCATGAACTGTTTTTTAGAGTTTTGTAGTGAGAACACTGTATTTACATGATTTCCAGCCTCTCATCCCCAACTCCTCCTATGTCTCTTCCATCACATCCTCCTCCCAAATGCATGTTCTCTTCTGTAACTCTTTTTGTTCACACACACACACACACACACACACACACACACACACACACACACACGTTAGTAACAGTGAAATTGCTTGAGGAACAAGAGTATATTGGAAGTCTATGTTTTCTATTTTGTTGTATAAATGGCTTCTAAAGCTGGTCTTTTGTGTGCATGTGCATGTGTGTATGTACATAAATGTGTGTTTATATATGTGTGGATGCATATGTAAGTGCACATACACATAATCACACATGGGAAAAAGACAACCTTAGTGTCATTTCTCAGGTGTCATTCATCTTTTAGGGGGAGGAGGAGGAGGGGTCAGGTGCTCTCACTGGCCCAGAACGTGACAATATGATTCTGATAACTGGCCATGGAGTGTCAGAGACCTAACTGTCTTTACTTCCCCTGCCTAGGATTACAAGGACAGGCCACCATACATGGCCTGTTTATTTGTTTTGTTTGGTTTTACTTTGTTGTAGTTATTGAACTTATGCCCTTATGCTTGAGACGCACACACTTTACCCACTGAGCCATCCTTGAAACAGCCCATTCAAGTTTTTATTTTTATCTTTTAGAAAGTCAAATCATACATGAACAAGATAAAAGACCATTGCTATTTAGGACATAGTCTGGGCCTAGAGGACTCACCAGTCTGGCTGCCTCTGAGAGTTCTTCAGCCCCCTGGCCCTGCTCTGTGCCCGAGACTCCTACCTTCTTCCTTTTGACTCTGGGGCCATCCCATCTCTTCCACCGTGGGGAGTCTTGTGTGAGTTGCTCCCTCAGCCTAGAATCTTCTTTCTATCCTTTATTTTTCCAAGTTTTCAGTTTTCATAATTCATCCACAGAAAAACTGTGGATATATTGACCGCTGCTTTTAGGCTCCTTACTCAGTTTCTTGTTGGTATGTGGAGTTTCTATTTCCATTATCAGTCTCTTCCTTATGTGAACCCCCAATTCTTGCTCTCACCGACTCCACACTGACTACCTCTTACCACCTCCACGGAGACCCTGGCACCAATGTCATTTGATCCCATGTTGATATACAGACAGAGGTAGCTATGATGGATGAAGTCATCAAATGGTACCAAATAGATACAATTAAACTTCACACAGCATGGGTATACTATTCCTGAGCAATATTGCTTTAAACACAGGAAAAATATGAATGCCCTCTTCCCATAAAGACATCTATTTCTGATTTAGCATCCTGGAACTGGTAGGGTAACCACCTGAGTTCATCTCAGCTGGGAGTGTTGAGAAAAGTGATGCTGAAAACAGCGAGAATTTAGGAGAGAGGTCTGAAAGCTCTGAGTGCTCCTGGTAGAATTTGGAGCACAGGTGTAGAACCTTCCATTTGGAAAGAATTGCAAAGAAATGCTGTCCAAAGCTGTAGATTATCTAATTCAGGGGATGGCTTCTCAATCATCTCAGAGTAAACAGGTTTTAATTGGTGATCTGAGAGGGGAGATGTGGGGTAAGGCTATGGTGCTTCTTTTTTCTAGAAGGAAATCACCATAATTTCTAAGGAAATCAAAGCAAAGCAAAGCAAAAAAACACCAGACCAAACCAAACCAAGCAACCAACCAACTGAACAGCAACAACAAGAAAATCAAATAAATGAGAACAGTTATGGCTTCGTCTTTAGCTTTTTTTTTTTTTAATGCCAATTTTGTTTAGTTTTTTAGAAAATTTTAAAAAAACAACCAAACCAATTTAAGTAAAGAAGGGAGAATTCGTGACAAGGACACAGGGGTACGAAGTGGAAAGAAGAGAATGGGGATGGGAAGGAAGAGAAATTGGACCTAGTCATGACTGCTGCTAATAGGAGTCCAAGTCTTGAGTAGGCATAAAATATAATTAGTGTGACGTTATGAATTAGAGACTTACTTTGATGCTTTGAGACAAAATGAGGCCTTTAAAAAAATCTCTAGAAAGTGGGAAGAACAGAGACCACATCTCTTGGGGTGAGGAAGCTCAACTTGGTATGCAAGATAAGAACCGGGAAAGCTGGAGGCCAGCAGAACAAACTGGGAGCCGTGAAAGCTGGACGCTATTGTGAGTGCCCCGTCATGTACTCATAAAGGCATGCTCTAGAAAGCATTTTGAAGGAGAAAAAGACAATGTAGACATAATTTCAAAAGAAGACTCTGAAAGAGTCAAAGTCACCATTGAAATCTCTTAGTTACCAGAAATAAGTCACACTCATTAAACTCCTTGGCCGTGGTAACCTGGAGGAGAGCTATGCCACAGCAACATCTCGTGGGATGCTGCAATTAAAATGCATGAGCCGAGGCCAACCTTGCATTGGAAATGCTGATTGAATGCTCTGGTCTTGGTGGATGGCATGTTTCTCGTTGTGCTAGCAACTAGAACGTTCTTCTCTGTCTTTATCTCTCAGGCATAGCCATGTCTCAGCCACTGTCTCTTTTGGCTTAGTTGTATCCTGTCCCCACAAATCTGTTACATTGGAACTCTAGTCCTAACTCTTTAAATATGACTGTCCTTGAAGTAGCTAAGTTACAATGATCCCACATGGGTGGACTCTAGTCTGACAGGTCTGGTACTCTGTAAGAATTTAGTAGGCTACTTGACTTGGAGGGAAATTATGGAAAGACCCAAGGAAAAAAAAAAGATGTGATAGCTTTCCTTTACTGTGGCAAAATAACTAAGAGGGTAGATGTTTAAAATGACAAGTCTTATTTTGGCTCAGTGTTTTGTAAGTTCCAGTCAGAATTGATTGGCCCTATTGCTTTGGGAATATATGAGGAAGCATCTCATGAAAGAAGGAATATTACTACTGTATTCATGACTTTTCTGTTGCGGTGACAATACACTATGACAAATGCAACTTATAGAAGATAGGGTTTATTTGGCATCTTATTCCAGAAGAGTAAAAGTCCATCGTGGTGAGAAACTGTGTCAGTGAGCAGCAGCACAGAAGACAGAAAAGAGTCTGAAGACTCACATCTTGAACCACAAGTGCCAATCAGAGAGAGCATGCTGGAAAGCAATGCCATTCTTTTCACTCTCAAAGCCTACCTTCAGTGATGTGCTTCTTCCAGTAAGGCCACACTCCCTAACCCACTTAAACAGTATCATCAATTGGGGACCAAATGTTCCAACATCAGAGATTATGGGGAATATCTCAACTTATCCAAACTTCTACATCTGCCATAATGAAGCGAAAAGTTATTTACCTCATGGCCAAGACCAAGAAAGAGGAAAAGAAAAAAGAGACCAGAGTCCTACAACCTCCTCTTTTGGCATGCTCCCAAGATGGAAAATCTCCTGTCACTACCCATGTCATAAAAGTTTTCATTGCTTCTCAGTGGTAACAATCTGAGAACTAAGTCTTTAGCACATGGGCCTTTGGGGGGACATTCTGGATTTAAACCATCACAACAACCACTTACAAGCTAAAGAGAAAGACCTTAGACTCAAATCAATCTGCTGTTATCTGGTTGTCAGACTTGTAGTTTCTATTACTATGAGAAAAACAAATTCTATTAAGGTACACTTTGTTATAAAAGGCTCAGCTAAACATTGCATCACTCCACTAGTGGTCGCTTTCTGAGCATGTGGTGCTTCCAGGAGGCCTATTGGATCCTCGGTTCATGAGATTTTGCTCACAGCCACCTATTGACTCACTGGTTCAGTTTATGTGCATTTCTTTCTTATTCTGTCCTTCTCTGAGAAAAGGAAACCTTACCATCTCCACTGAACAGAAAGCTACTAGTCACCTATTTACATTTGACATTATTAAATGAAATAAAACGATAGACTCATTTTCCTGTTTGCACTAGTTATATTTGAAGCATTCAACAGTCTCTTGTAACTAGAGGCTACCTGAATGGTCACAGTGAGTGCAGAACATTACCATCATTCCTACTAGAAGGTTCTAGTAGACAGCATGGGTATAGAAGAAAGCATAAAAAGCCCTTTAAAGCACTGAAGGCTCCCATTATGGCTGCGGTATTGTTAGAGTCTACATCTGTAAGCAACAACAGCATTTAAGGTAGCTTAATAAGAAAGGAGGTGGGATAAAGAAGTGCTGATGAGCCCCACTGCCATTCCCAAGGGGGTTGACGGTCAGGTGAGAACTTTCAGAGCTTCAATAGAAGGCCTCTGTAGTCATTTCTCTTTGGACCTGCCAATGATGTTTACCTTTCTTTCTTAACTTGTTTTTCTTTCCTTTCTTTTTTTTTTTTTTTTTTTTTTTTTTTTTTTTTTTTTAGAAACAGGGGGCCCCTATGTAACTCTCTGACTGGCCTGGCACTTGCAATGCAGAAAGGAGGCTAGTCTTAAACTCACAGATATTC
Source organism: Acomys minous (assembly GCF_964271855.1). Taxonomy (NCBI): domain Eukaryota; kingdom Metazoa; phylum Chordata; class Mammalia; order Rodentia; family Muridae; genus Acomys; species Acomys minous. The sequence continues at coordinate 16,334,252 of NC_140494.1, read as the reverse complement.
TCCTGCCTCTGTCTCTCAAATGTTAGGGCCAATGGCTAGCCCATGACTTTCATATTACAAATTTGAAAATCAAGAAAGAGAACCCAGCGTGACTGGCCCATGTGGAAATAAGGATCTACCCGGCCAGGCCAGATGGGACTGAAGAAAAGGTGGCAGGCAGAGTCTCAGGGACAAAGGGCTACAGGTTTCCCATCCCAGAGGATTCCCAAAAAAGAGTCCTGGTGAGGGGGCTGCCTTTATAGGTTCCTCTGTTGCAGCTAAAGGTGCCTTAGTGGTTGATCCAGAATGATCCATTGAACAGTAACTATTGAGTATGCTTTGACCTTTGCTTTTAGTGCGGCACAAGCAGCAAATACCTTTTTCTTTACTCCTAAAAAGTATTTCTTAGGGATTTGTCAGGTGCACGGATGCTGGTATTAGAGACAATGGGAGACGTAAAAGAGTAAGATCTGCCTTGTTCAGGGTACCCTAACCCCTTAAACAAATTTATCCCATCCAAAAGAGCAGTCTGAGAGCTGAAAAGGGGGGTGGGCTCCCTAGTTTCTTGATCCTTACTTTAGCCTCTTGAATAATTTTCAAAGATAATATTCCTACTTTAGCATTAAGGAAAACAAAATAAAACAAATGGCCTTCAAATTTGAGACCCTCTCTTCCAGCCAGCCATCTTATTTTCTGTAACAAGCTCTTACTGCCAAGATAAAATATGAAAGTGTCTTCTCATAGCCCCAACTGTTATGCTACTGAGACAAATCCTGTAATTTTCCACTTTCACGAGCAGTTCATCTAAAAAGAGTTTTTCAATTTCAATCTTGCACATTCTATTTGAGTCAGTGTATATACACCTCAATCATCCCCTAACCCCGAGCTCTGTGATTGCAGGTAAATGCCACACAAAGACATGGAATCACTTTAAAATACGCCACATCCCACAAAGAGGCCACTTCATTTCAGGGAACTCAGTTAGTTTCAATTAAAGCCGCTTCTATGCTAAATTTTAAAAAAGTCTCACAGAACGAATGATTAAAATGATCACATTAGTGGTTAAAAAATTAAGTTGCCAATAATTCCAGAATTGATAGTCAGGAAACAAAGGGCGGGGATATATGGAGTGGATGACAGCCCCCAAATGAATCTCCTGGACAACAAAGGAGCGCAGGTTTTAATTTGGAATTGTGTCACACGCAGGTCTGTGGGAGAGAACATGCATCCATCAAGTTTTTGATGAAGATGAGAGGCGGGTTTAGCATGGCAGCACCGAGTGAGGCTTACAGCACATTTTCACCAAGCGGAAGGAAACAATAGCCACACCATGGCAGATCCTCAACACCCCTCTCCCCAGTGGCCACCGGTCATTTCTAATTGCATTGACAAAGAAGTAATTGTTGCTTCAAAGAGAATCCAGGTCTTTAGCTATTCCTACAGTGCTTCAGAATCATTCCCTGGTGATAAGACTATTTGAGGCCGAACTTAAATGCACCGCCATATTTAAAACTTGGATTATTCCGAGAAAGCTGGTGTGTGAAGCTCTCAAAGAAAGGAAATAGGCAAATCATTTTTTTTCTCTCTCACATTCAGACTCCCCTTTCACTGGTTTAAACCACCTGTATTTATTCTTGCATTTTTATCTCCCCTGTTCCGTTCTCTTTTGTGGTGTGTAAGAGTATTTATTTCTGCTGCTGAATTATGTCCGCTTTATTGCTTAGAAAGAGCAGCTTGCCTGTTATCTTTCATGGGCGGGAAAGTGGTACCTTTTGAGTGGTTCCTGGTTATGGGTATTAATGTAGCCATCACAGGGATGGCATTATCATCCACTGAAGCCACTTCAAGTTCATTTGCATTGTACAATATGTATTTCTATATTTGTATGGCTCCAAGAAGAGCTGAAACTCATTAAAATGCAAGCTATACTCCCTGCTTAAAACTTGAGGAAATTCGTTGACTGTCTCAAGTGTGCTGTGGCGTCTTACCTTGAATGCATTGTCTATGTTTCCGGAGGAGCTGGCGAGTAGTTATGTGACAGTGTACTACAGACTAATGGAAGAATTTACTGAGGTTGAAATAAATGCTCTAATTACAAATAACAAATTAAAACGTGAAGGGGGAAGTGTGACATTCATATGTGTGGTAGGCAGATCTGTGCAGCCATAAGCACAGATCTGCCTACAGTTGTTTGGGCTTTTGGTAATCAAATACTTATGTGTTTAGAAGTATTGGTGCCAAATAATGAAGGAAACAATTTGTGTGTGGGAGGGAGTGAGGAAAGGAAAGGAGAGGGAGAGAGATGGAGAGGGAGGAAGAGAGAGAGGGAGAAGGAGGGGGGAGGGAGAAGGAGGGGGGAGGGGGAGAGAGAGGGAGAGGAGGAGGGAGAAGAGAAGGGAGAGGAGAAGGGAGAGGAGAAGGGAGAGGGAGAGGGGGAGGGAGAGGGGGAGGGAGAGGGAGGGAGAAAGGTATGTCCTTGTTCTTGATGGTGTGTGTGCATGCTGATGGAGCCTGAGGTTGATGTCCAAAGTCCTTTCTTGTTCTCCATCTGCATTAGTTTCCATTCCTGCTGCGATGATAACATACCCCAGTGAAAGCAACATACAAGAGAAGAGATTTATTTTCTTTATTTTCTTTAATTTATTTTAGGGGGTTCTTCCAAGTTGCAGTCCATCTTAAGAGGAAAGTCAAAGGGGCAGGAACCTGAAGCAGCTGGTCACATCTGCAGTCAGGATTGGAGAGAGAACAAACGGACACACACACACACACACACACACACACACACACACACACACACCTGTGCCCTGCAGGCTCCCCTCTATTCAGTCAGTCTGTGGCCCAACCTTTGAAACGGTGTCACTCATATTCAGGGTGAGTTTTCTCACTTTAATTAACCCAGTTAAGAAAATCTCTCATAGGCCAACACAATCCAGACAGTTCCTCACTGAGACTGCCTTCCTAGGCAACTCCAGGTTGTACCAAGTTGACTATTAAAACTAACCATTGTGGGGGTTGGAGAGATGGCTCAGTAGTTAGAGGCCTTTTCTGCTCTTCCAGAGGACCTGGGTTCTAGGTCCAGCACCCACATAAGGTTGCTCACAGTCATGGTAACACCACTTTTGGGGATATGATGGCCATGTTCTGTTCTTTTTTGGGCACCAGGCGCCTATGTAGCTCACAGGCATACATGTACGCAAAACACTTGCACACATGAAATAATAAAATATTCTCTTAAAAAAGAAACTCACAACTATGCTGCCTCAATGTTTTTGAAACAAGGCATCTCATGGGACCTGAAACTCTCCAACTGGCTAAGCTGACCAGCGAAGGGCTCCAGGGATCTGACTGTCTCTATTGTCCTCCTCTGGTGTTGAGGTTACCACAGGACCAGGCCGACCTTGGTGCTTGGATCCAAAGTCAGGTTCCCATGCTTGCATAGCAATCACTTACCCACTGAGCCAACTTACCAGTCCTTGCTTTCTATTTAAAAATTTAGATATTTGGGCATGACTGGTAAAGTTTTCTGCTCAAATATTTTTTTTTAACAAAACTCAAATAGTATACATCCATGTCTGCAGCAATTTACAGGTTCAGATATAATAGGCATGAGGTGGGAATAAATCTGCCAGTGCTTTGACTAACTTTGTTTCTCTCTCCCTCCTTCCTTCACTCCCTCTTCTCCCCAAACCTAAAAGTCTACACTTGGCTTTCTTCCCTCTGCTCTTCTGTCTTCTACAATGGGATAGCAGGAAGACCCTCACTAAACGCTAAAGCCTATGGCAGCATTACGCTTTGGGTTTATCACAGTCTTCAGAACTGTGATAAAATAAGCTCCTTTTCTCCATGTATTACCTACCAAGTAGCATTATTTTATACCCACACAAAGTGGAGGACAACATGGCAGCCCCCACCACCAATAAGGCTTAGAACAAAGCACAGTGAGGTGGGTGGTATAAGAGGAGCAGCTGTGTGCTTGGGAAGTCCAGAGGAAGTGGGTCCAGTGAGAGAAGGAGCTCAAGGCAAGCAGAGATTTAATGGGTGTGAGGAAGAGGAGCAAGGAGAGGAAGGCGTTGAGAGGCTAGTCAAGAAAGCCTGAAAGTTGCAAGGCTATTTCAGGAATGATTAACTGATAATTGGCCAATGATGTACAAGACAGGGCCAGTTATGCAAATCAAGTCTAGGAATTTAAGGACGCTTTGCACCAATTGTTGGAGCTTAGGGAATTAGAGTCTCTGACCTCAAGGACAATGAGCACATCCTTATTTCTGAGCAGTGGTCATAGGTATTGAACAATTGCTAAAGATGATGAAAAAGATGGGCAGAGGGTGGTGACACAGACCGTGTTAGTTCCCTGCTCACATGTTTTATACCAAATTGAATTGAATGGAATGGAATGCATTAATGAGAAGATAATAGAACTGATTTACCCAGAGAACTCATTCTCACCAGTGCAGTCAAACACTGGATAAAACATGAGATTATGGCCTCTGAGTTGTAATTTCAGAAGGAAAAGTAGAGATGTAGTCCAGACTCAATGTAATTTTTTCCTGAGAAATAAGTGTTTTGTAAAATCTCTTTTAATTAGTTCTTCCCTGCTCCCATTTGTTCTATTCTAGGTCTTTAAACCAAGAGGTATGTGGACACCACTCTTTGCCCTAGGACAGTGGACAAGAAGGGCTAGTCAGTGATCTATATGTCACATCAACACACATGCTCATTTGACATGAGAAAATTATGGGATATCAACCAGAAGACACCACATAGATATTCAGTATCTGGCTTTCTTTACGAGACAATTTGGACCTTCTATCCATTTTTTAAAACAAATAATTAAGACTTATTTATATGTCCTTTATATATATTAAAGGACAATATATATACAAATATTAGTATTTACATAGTGATTTGCATGATTAGATAATATATAATGGGAGTCACATAAATACATACATAATGGAAGCTACTGTATAATAGATATGTTTGGGCAATCCTTAGTTTAATAGATGATCTTAATAGTTTTTCATAAAGTATCTATTGATAATACAAACTTATGCCTCTTCCCTTGGGAAGTTGCTGTTTCACAGAAATGGTCCAAGCACAGCAATAGCAAGCTGGAAAAAGGAAAAATAGGGCTTAGGAGATAGCTAATTAGGCTTAGTGCTTATTATGCAATTATTAGGAACCTTAGTTCAGAGCCCCCAACCCCACACAAAATGATGAACTGGGATGGTGGCCACCTGTAATCCCAGCACAAAGGAAACAGAGGCAAGGAATTCCCTCAACAAGCTGACTAGCTAGATTAGACAAAACAGCCAGCTCTGAGTTCAGTCAGAAACTCCTACGCAATATACGAGGTGGAGAGCTAGAAAGATAAACATGTCTACATCTGGCATCCATACACATGCGCAGACATGTACACCTCTACATGCCTGTGCCCATGTACATGCAAAAATGTATACAAGGATGCACACACACTACACAGAGGTACATATGCAAAACTGGCTGAAATACCTGGGACCATTTTCATATCACAAGGCTCATTCTGGAAATCCAAGCTGCAGACATATTGTTAGAAGGGTCCAGGTGAGAACCAGTCTCTTCTGCAGATATGGACAAATGGGAGGATTTCCATTTGATTCAAGCTAAAAATAACAAACAAAAACAAATCAAAAGAAAGCAAAGTTGTGATTTGAGTAAGGCTCTTACAGACTTCTCAAGTAATCCAGAGTTTAGAATAGAGTTATTTATTAATTAAGTAATAAACTGCACACCTACTTCCAATGGCAAACATCACAGAAAAGTTGTAACAATTTATTTTGAAAGCAGAGCTACTTTCCATGGTTCACTTTTGTCTCCACTTCAGTCTGCATATAAATCTGAAATACCTTGACAATTTATGTTTTAGGATTAAAGGTTAAAAGTAGGCCAGACGACCACTTGTATACAGCTGAGAACTCTCATTGCATTAGGGAAAACTATTATGTCTATTTGGTGCATGGGTACTGCAAAGCACGTTATTTGTTTACAGGTTGTGTTGCTTACATAGGGTCATTCATTGTTCTGAGAGTAAACTCACTTAGGTGTGGAACCGAGGACATTCACCATTGGCATTTACATCTTCTCTAGGCTGAGCACTCTTAGGACCAGATTCTAGAATCTGAGCTGCTCTTGTCATGATGTAGCTCTGTGGAAAGCCTTCTATCACCTCTTCTTTCAAAATGTATGATATCTCTGGATTATTAAACAAAACATATGACCTCTACAGTCTTCATCAATACCTTCTCACCAGACCAGTCTGTGGTTGTGCAAATTTGTCCCTGTGGAATATTTTCTGCTTGATAGTCAGCTAATTTTACTTTGGCTTTGGATGGCTGTGTTCATGTGACAATGGCTTAAGAGGATGTATTAGTTGCTTTTTAACTGTTGAAATCAAAATACCTGAGAATAACCTAAGTGGGGAAGGGGCAGGAGGACAGAGGACTTGCAGAGAGAAGAGAAACCATGGTCTGGGGCATCTTTGAAACAGGCTAAAGACCTACCACAGGGTAAGCTACCGGGAGGATCTGGGGGTGACTCTAGCTGAGACCCCCCCTACTAGCAGTGGACATGGAGACTGAAGAGGCCACCCTCTAACTGGACAGGACTCCTAGTAGAGGGAGAGGGACACCAACCCACCCACAAAAACTTCAATCCAAGTTTACCCTACCTACGAGATGTGCAGGGATAAAGAAGGAGCAGAGATTGCGGAAATGACCAACTAATGCCTGGCCACGCCGTGCAAGAGAGCCAACCCGTGACACTATTAATGACACTTTGCTGAGCTTGCAAACGGGAGTCTAGCATAGCTGTTCTGTGAAAGGCCCCACCCAGCAACAGATCAAAACAGGTGCTGAGACTCACAGCCAAATATTGGGTGGTGCTCAGAGAGCCTTGTGGAAGAGTGGGAGGAAGGATGGAAGGACCGACCGGGAGGGAACAGGAACTCCACAAGAAAACCAACAGAGCCAACTAACGTGGGCCCAGGGGGCTTGGTCTTCAAGTGGGTCCCCTAGTAAGGGGAGTGGGGGCTGTCTCTAACAAGGACTCTGTTGCCTGCTTTTCAGTTACGTCCCCCTGGCGGGGGCTTCATTGCCAGGCAACTAGGGTAGAGCGTGTTCTCAGTTCTGATAAGACTTGATGTGCTGGGATGGGGGGCTGCTCCCCTTTTCTGAGGGATAGGGTCGGGGTATACAGAGAAGAAGAAAGGAGGGAGGGGCTGGGAGCGGAGGAGGAAGGGGGCTATGATTGTGATGTAAAGTGAATAAATACATTAATTAACTAAACAAAAGAGTGATTCACTTTGGATCTGAGACCAGTTTGAATACGTGTGTTGTAGACAAGCCTTCTGCAATGAGCTGGTGGCCACCTTCCTGCCACCCGTTCACTAATTTGGTCACAACTTATCTGTCGAACTACTTCCCCAACTTATTTTCCTGTGTATTAAAAGTTCTCAACCTATGATACGGTGCTGGCTTAGAAGTCCTTCAAAGTGATTGATCTTGTGGCTGATGTACAAGCAGCTGCAGCTGACATGTTTCCTTACTTGAGGAAGGTCATAAACAGGAGTAGTTCCCAAATAAGTACCTCAGTCATTTTAACATAGGATCATGACTTGTCAGCTTCAGGGAGGGCCTTTGTGTGGGATAAAAGTGCATCCTTCTCCATCCTCTGCCTGCAGTCTGTGATGAGTTTAAATAACCTTGACAGGAAACTTTCTTTTGCTTACCTTGGAGAAGCCATCCTCATCTTGAGTTTTGTCTTGCCTTGTCTTAGGTGAGAGAAGATGGCTCAGGACAATTCAAGTGGAGAAACTTTTCTGGTTTGATCTAAGTCTGTAACACCAATTGTCCATTGTATGCCATCTCTCTCAAGTTGCACTAAAATTCCACCCTACACTATGTGGTCCACCATCCACTTTACAGATGCATGTGCCTCTCAGCATCCCTACAATACAGAAGTATGCAAATTGATAGTTGATGAGCTCTCACAAGTCAGGTACCACTATGATTACCTGGATTCCTTCCTGAATATCTACAACTCTGTGATTTAGATATTAGTGTTATTCATGTTTTATGGAAAAAAACATGAGTTGAAGCTCGGAGCCACTTTAAGCAAACTTCAGAGTCACATAATGAAGATGTCTAGGGTCCAAATTAACACCCATTTAGGATATACCATTTCCTCACATATTTTCAAACAGACCCTTTAAAGCTAGAAACATATTATTTTTTGGTCAAAAAGAACATATGTCGTGAAACACAATTCAGAGACTCAAACATTCAAGGTAAACAGCTGATCTAGTCCCAATTAAAAAAAGCAAAACAAAACTATTTTTTATGCCTGCTTTTCTAGCTTGGACCTATTTATTTGTTATTTTCTTTATTATAAGAAATGCTATTTCTGGATAAGTGTTTCTAGATTTGTAAGTCATTTTCATGACTAAATGTTTGTTTGCCTGTAAGAGCCCAGGGTAGGGCTTTCCTGCCAGTGGGTGCTCAATAAAGATTAATGGATGGCCGTGGATGTCTGTGTGGGCGCCTTGCACTTAGGGTCTGCCTAGCTCTTCAAAAGCAGCACAAATGAAGCAGGAAGTTGAAAATCACAGATCACCACCCCACCATGATCAGGGGTTTCTGGATCAGGCTATGTCAGCCAAAGCACCCCAAAGCCTCAGATGCAGTAGTTGGGAATGCCATGCAATTTTTCTCCTCTTCAGAAACATCTTGAGGGATGCTGTGAAAACGAGACTCCACAGCCGTTTCCAAGACTAATATCAAATATAAGACAAAACTTGCTTCTCTGATGAGCACTAAAGAAAACTAAATATTTTTTAATTGACACATTTTCTATTATTATATACATATAAAGAGGATGAGTAATAGGCCACATCAGATGGTTTATTCAAACTGTCAGAACAAGAGATGAAGCATGAGTAACTCTCCAGAGAAGCTTCTGTCAACTGGAGCAGTAGAAAAGACAGTGCACAGCCATACGTTCGTTTACTAGGGAGTCATCATCCTTAAAAATCTTGAGGAAACAAAGCCATTTTCCCCCAACATGCGTGGTGGGGGATTTCTTGAAGAGAGGAAAGAGGAAAATAAATCCAGTTTACTTCACACACACACACACACACACACACACACACACACACACACACAGAGAGAGAGAGAGAGAGGGGGGGGGGGACCAAATACTCATGTGTGCACTCAGATATGGGCCTTTGCTAGAGAGACTTGGGGTCAGCCTTGGGGATCTGGCCATCATGCAGAACAAGCATCGCCAGACATCTGACACCTCAGCCGCCTTCTAGGATGTCAGGACACTGGCCTGAGATATCGAACCTTGCACTGTCATAAGAAGAAGGTGGCGAAGGAAAGCCCTCATGTTGCCGCCCTTCTCAGGCTGGCTTGATGCATCGTTTTGTAGAGTTTATCCCAGCAAGCTCACCCAATAGCCTTGATTCTCCACACAGCTCTCGGGCTTCCTATTCACATAAGCAAAGTGAAAACTAAGTTCTCAAGGTTGATGTTGATCTAACTTTCACATTCTCATTGGTGGATTCTCTCATAAGATGAGTATCTTTAATGGAAAAGCTCTTTGTGTCCTGGACTTTTGATGAACATTTATTTATTGCTATTTAAAAAAAAACTCCTTTTCATGTCCTTCCATTAAACTCCCCTTAGTACTGAGAAGGCTTTATGAATTGAGGTGTCTTGGAACATGAGGGAAGAGTTTGTTTCATTGGCACATTTCCTCCCTTTGTGGTCATCACTGCTCACTCCAGAGAATGATCTTTGAGGAACAATCTAGAAAGTGTGTTATGAAGGGTAGGTGTTGGTATTATGGTCTGGAGAGATTTTTTTCTCTGTGTTTTCTATTTTTAAAAAACACAGAAATCAGGTAGCCTCCATGAACAAAAAATTATAAGAACATATATGCCAAAGGTACTGATGATGCACATTTTATAAAAAAAAATCTTTGTCTTAAAATGAAAGCTAAGGTTTGGAAAGATAGAAGGGCCGGCCCTCATTACCAGTAGCTGGAGCCTTGTCAGCAGCCAGGCTGGTGGTGGGAGAGCATTGGCTGCTGTACCATGGCAGAGTAAGCCATATTCCTGTAGTGGTGACTCTCTCAGGAAGACCTCAGGAGCAGCAATGAATCTGCTTCTAAGTCTGCTTGACCTTACTTTGATTTGAGTCTGAAAAAAGGGGACTTAACTGTTACGGTGGGGGACAGTGAGGAGGGGCTGCAGGATTTTGATGGAGATGCTGTGCTGTGCTGTGAAGCCCACAGGTCGGACCTCCGTTGGCCGACTATGGTCACTTAGGATATATTACTTGCTTGTTACTTCATTATTTGTTCCTCCTTCCTGGTTCAGACTCTCACCCTGTTGTAATAAGTAACTGTCTTCCCGGCCATCATTCTGTATTGACAAGTAAATGTCATCCACGTTTGATTGACATCTATTGCACCAGAATGCAGAAGTATGAATTAAAAAATCGATTCTGCTTCGGCATTTAAAACCACTCTCATGTGTCAAACGTAGCTGCTGGTGGGATAACTCTCCTAACACTCACTCTGGTAGCCTTTTACTAAATTCACCTGGCTTATTCTTCTAGCTCTCCCACGGTTAGGGGTGGTGGCTTTTCTTTGTCATAATTTCCCTGTTCTCCCTCCCTCCCGCCCAGTGCACATCTGGGAGAGCTGCTATGGCCCCTAAGAACTATCTGTGTGTCTTATGAAACCCAGCACCTTTGCAAACACGCTTTCTCTATTGTAAGACCACGAAAGGCACTCTGACAAGTGATGATTTCTCCTGTATGTTGCACCTTTAAGCAAACGCAACTTCAAGTCCAGTGACTGGTATCTCCTGAAGGGCTGCTGCAATTGGAAGCCCTGTAAGTCAAAGGCTCATGTGTGCGCTCCCCATTGTGTAGCCCTTGTAAGGAGAGCCAACCCTCCTCCTTTTGGGCGGTGGACACGTTCATTTAAGTCAAGAAATGTCCTTTTCCTTTTTAAATACACTTCACTGTTCTCAGGGTAACATCTTATTTCATTTAGGAGGCTGTAGAAGCAAATGCTAAGGTTAAAAAAAAAAAAAAAGCCCGCACATCTACTGTCTGGAGAACTGGAGAGGGCCCTCCTTATGTTAAAAGTGGCATTTTGAAAAACACCTGAAGCGCTGATTGTGGATGAGCCAGGAGAGAAATGTTGTCACCAAACCTCCCTCCTTTCAACCTTCACTTCCACCTCCAACAAGAGCTGTTGGCACTGGGGAAATAGACTTAGGTGTGACCCTTGAGTCCTGAGAGCTGTCGCACAGCTGCCTCCCTCCCCCTAGTATGTCCAGCTAGGGCGCTGCCATCGTCTGGGTTAGACAAGGAAGTATTCAGGATTTCACTGTTCATCCCTTGCAGAGAGGGAAAAAAAGAGAGGCCGAAAAAAAAAAAATCCCACATTGTCAGAGTAATGCCAAACTCTGTGTGAGTGGGATGAGCAGAGCAGATGCTGCAGAGAGATGCCAAAGCGGCTCCCCTTCCTCTGTGCCTTGGGTTCCTATAAATTGCTCCGGCGCGCGTTTGTCAGCCTCCTCTTCTCCTGGCAGGTGGTACCCAGGCAGAATTCTGCGTTCAGCCTCTCTCGTTCGGCTCTCGGCGGCGAGGCTTTCGCTGCTGCTGGCTAGCTCCTATCTCCGTCTCTGAACCTCTCTGAGCCGCTGATCCTGCGAACCTCCGCCGCTCAGGGCATCTTGGGGGGGCGCCTGACCCGAGCTCCCTCAGCTCACTAGGGGCTTTGGGGGTGAGCTTCTATTAGAGTTGTTGTGGCTTCAAAAGAGGAAGAAAAGGAAAGAAAGAAAAAAGACAAGGGACAGACGAACCCAGCCAGCAAAGAAAAGAAGCAAGAAGCAGGGAGAAAAAAGCAACTTCAGACGGAAAGTTGGTGTGAACTGGCGCAGTCTGCAAAAAAGGAAAAGTCGATCGCGGGCAGCAGCGGCATAAAAGTGTGAGCCGCCCGGGGAGAGCGCAGGAGGCAGCGGCTGGCTCTGCCCTCCGGGTGGCCGCGCCGGCACCCGCCGCAGCTACAGGTGCTAAGGGGTTGGCAGGAGGCGAGAGGGCGCCCTGAGCACCCCTCCCCCAGCCCTCACCCCCCGCTCGGGACTTCACAAGTCACTAGGCGCCCCAGCTCCCTCCCTAGCCGCAACCTCAGCGGGGGGAGTAGGAGCCGGTAAAGAGAGGCCGGCGCCCGCCCGCCCAGGGGAGTTGGGGTTCGAAGGGGGATTGTTTTCGGCTCTGAGGAGGTCCCCGCCCAACCTTCAAAATTTTGTCCAAAAGCAGACAAGAGGATCGGCCCGCGCTGAGCCGGCTCGTGGGCAGCAGGAGGCGCCTGATCGCTGCCGGGGCGCTGGGGGTGGTGATGGTGCTTCTGCTGGTCATCCTCATCCCGGTGCTGGTGAGCTCGGCCGGCACGTCGGCGCACTACGAGATGCTGGGCACCTGCCGCATGGTCTGCGACCCCTACGGGGGCACCAAGGCTCCCAGCACCGCTGCCACTCCGGACCGTGGCCTCATGCAGTCCCTGCCCACCTTCATCCAGGGTCCCAAAGGCGAGGCCGGCAGGCCAGGGAAAGCAGGTCCGCGTGGGCCCCCCGGAGAGCCTGGACCACCGGGCCCCGTGGGGCCCCCGGGTGAGAAGGGCGAACCCGGCCGGCAAGGCCTGCCGGGCCCGCCTGGGGCGCCTGGCCTGAATGCGGCCGGGGCTATCAGCGCGGCCACCTACAGCACGGTGCCCAAGATCGCCTTCTACGCTGGCCTCAAACGGCAGCACGAAGGCTACGAGGTGCTCAAGTTCGACGACGTGGTAACCAACCTCGGAAACCACTACGATCCCACCACGGGCAAGTTCACCTGCTCCATCCCGGGGATCTACTTCTTCACCTACCACGTCCTGATGCGCGGAGGGGACGGCACCAGCATGTGGGCTGATCTCTGCAAAAACAACCAGGTGAGTACCGGCAGGCAGTGGGGAGGGCGGAGAGCGAGTGCGGGAAGGTGCTGGCAAGAGGGAGGAGACCCCGGAAATGGGGGTGGGAGCCCGCGAAGGAAGGGCGCGGCAACCTGGCTCCCGGGAGCAAGTGCTAGAGGGACGCTGTGACATGCTGGAGAGATGGGGGTCCTAGGTGGAGGAGGGTGCCTTGCTGTCCGGAGAAGGTAGTTCTAGGGTATCAGACCATGATCCGCGCGCGCAGTTATGAGCGTGACCCTAGAGGGGCGAGAAACTTGGAGCTTGGCCCCGGGGACAACGTGGACTAGGAGAGTCCTAGAGCAGGGCAGGATCCCTGGCAGGTGGCATTCTCAGCAGCCTTTCCGGAGGACGTAGATGGCTGCAGGAGCCCGAAATGGGCTTGTCAGGGTTCTAGACTCAGTGGAGATAGACTAGGACTCCAGGGAGAAAGAAAGGGGCCCCCAAGAGTGAGTCTCAGACAGCACTTTGCCGCGCGGGGTAATGGTAATGCTATGACCCTTGAGAGGTCGGTGAAATTCAGAGCCACTTTACACTCCAGTTACTTTCCAAAAGAAGAAGTGCTGGGAAAAGAAAAAGTTAGATTTACAGCGCTGTAAAAGTACAGCAGCTCGCCCCCAAACACGGAAGCCCCCTCTCTATGGTGGGTTGGAAAAGAAAAATGCACAAGGAGGTGGTGGGGAAGGTGGCCTATCAGAGCTCAGCCCTTTCACCACCTCCGGGCCACGGTGGTAAAGGCTCTTTCTAATCACACCTGCCTCGCCTTGCTTTGGCAGCAAAATAGCCTCCAATGAGCCCCAACCAGGATCTGCTCTTCAGGGCTGGTAGGTGGTGCCACAGGGGCCACTGGTCTCCTGTGTTGGCCAGGGCTACTTTGCCATTGTTAGAGTCAAGTCAGTGCAAACCCGAAGCTTCTTTGATCTTTTAGTCACAGGGGAAAAATACATTTCTAACTACCAAAAAGTGTAATAGGACCTTCTGCACTCTGCAAGTCCCAGGCACCTGGGTAAAGAGAGACCTTTGTGCTTGTAACCTGCTGTGCCCTAAACTTTGCTTACTGGCTGACAGGAAGAGAGACCCTGCGACCCTCCTGGATGGCCTCCAAGATACTTTATTTCCTGCAGTAATCTTGACTTAGCAAAAGCTGGTGTGCTCCAGGTCTTTGGTACTCTGGAAATTCAGATATTAGCTAAACTCCGATTTTCTACAGAGCACTTTTAGGGACTTACTTTTTAGGAACTTTTTCTTTCTTTCTTTCTTTCTTTCTTTCTTTCTTTCTTTCTTCCTTCTTTCCTTTCTTTCTTTCTTTCTTTCCTCCTTTCTTTTCCTCAAGACCTGATTTAGTGTCAGAATTCTTTCAAAGGTAAAAGATGAATGTCCCAAATGTAATCTACACTTTAAAAGGTCCCTTGCTTCTTCTTGTCTACAAATCCCCTCAAAACCTCCAGGACATCAGAAATTAAAAAAGAAAAGGAGGAAAAAAAAAAAAAGAAAGAAAGAAAGAAAGAAAAGGAAACATGGCCACCAGGAGGCACTGAAAAGGTTGTTTATTGCAATTATTATGCATGAAAATGATATTAAGTGAAATAAAAATTGTTGTAGGTACAAAGCTACAAAGAGCACGGCTCACTATACCAAAAGAGGCATTGTGTCTGCCTGACCACATGACTTAGGAACGGCCCAGCAGGCAGCCACAAGGCACCTCTTTATTTATAAATTGAGTCTCTGACTCAAAAGTTATGTCTGTAAACACTACTCTACCAAAGAGATATTTTTAGAGCAACCCACTAAATTGTACAAAAATTCTAGTTTTGTCAACAAATATAGAAATGATAATTTTAAGAATATCTGAAGATTGCAAATGCAGGAAGCCCTAAGAACTAGCACAATGGAGTTAGCTCAGATATTGGTGGTTAGATTGTAGAATCCGTGCCCATACAAACAAGCAGAAGAAAAGCATTTAGTATGCAGGTTCTAAAATTAAAACATACATGTGCCTTGTTGTTTAAGCCATTTCACTAGGGGCATAAATTTTTTCCTATATCACTTGAGCAATACAGAGTCTATGGGGATCAGGAAAGCAAGTGGGCAAAACACCTCCAATGCTCGAGACTGGCTGCTTCTTCTTCAAAAAGTGAGTAATAGCTAATGAAGAAAAGTGTGGGGAGAGTAGTGAGCAGCATCCTTCCGAGTTCAGTGTGGGTTGTCTTAGAAAACAGTTATGGCAATGTCACAGCAGAGGAGTTTTGTCTTTAGAATGAAACAGTTTTGTAAAGTCTGGCTGCAGCCAGTGCCAAGTGGGAAATCTTGTAAAAATCTCTTTTTTATTAATTTTTAAATAAATATTTTATTCTTGATTTTCAATTATAGTCTGTATGGTTGTTTCCTAGAGTCACAATTCTCCCTCTGAGATGACCTAATTTGTTTTTATAAAACAGAAACGCAGAGATCCATGTCAGAGTGATGTTCTATGGATTAAGTGGATTTTGAGAAGCACAGAAATTAAACAACAAGGGAAGGATGCAGGTTTTCGCTGCAGTGTCTCTGGACCACAACCATATGAGGGCCATCTTATTCATACTTTGTGTTGAATGTAAGGTCACAGATGGGCACATCAAAGGCCAGTAAATTAACCTGATGTGCCACTTAACCTTTTGTTTATGGTTCCATGGGAGTACAATGAAAATGAAATTGCCAGAACATCAGCAGCAGTTAATTAAATTAGCAAATGTTGCTGCAAATATTTTGTATAATGATAATCCCTTAATAACAAGACAATGCTAAAAATATACTGCCTGTCATACTCCTACAAACATATCACTCACTATAAAGGACTCCTGGTCTCAAAATCCCTACGAAACCATTAGCCTACCCTTAATCATATCATCTGTTGAAAGCCCATCACAGTGTATATTAAAGGTAAAAATGAGGGTCAAATAGCTCTATACAGAAACAGGAAAAATTCCTAATGCTCCTATACTTGTAGTTAAAAACCTGAAAAAAAAAATAGTCTCTCGGCATAGTTTCTATGATGTCATTATAGTACACCACCATAATAAAGACAAGATTGCCAGAAAGTTAGTTATATAAAATAACTAGAGATAAGCTTTTCATTTACAGACATTTATTAGTTGTGGTAGCAATAGGCATGAACTACATGGGAAAGAATAAATAGTGTGTGGTTTTTGTATTCATTTGTCAGAAAGAGATGATGTGTCATGCCAAATTAGTTCTTGCTTTAAAAGCACAGAAATGCACACTAAAGATAAAACAGAAACTAGATAGTTAACATCCTAAGAAAAGATATTAAAGTGAATTTAGGCAGAAATAGGTATATTGGACCTAGAAAAGGATGCATTATTACTCCCTGACAAAATGCCGAAATCAGTGCACATTTAGGAGTCTGGAAATAGCCTTCAGGGTGAACACATTACCTTCCTCAATAGTTTGATGGCTTCAAGTAAGAACTGCTGGAGTCAGTGGGATAGATATCAGAGCGTGAAATTCCAAGCCCCATTATACCCTTAGAGTGTGATGGGTGGACAGGCGTTCTGACATCATGGGCACTGGCAGATGGTGAGCATTTAATTGGGAAAGTCCTGTGCTGCTGCATAGGTTAAAATGTTAGGAAATTGCTTTTTATCATAAAGCCACCACACCAGTTTTATTCAACAAAGGAAATAAAAAAGTGCTAAGTATAACCTTGCAGTGTGTGGAATCATGCTAATGCATTAGCAGGTTCTGTGGTTTTACTTACTGAATTAAAAATGGTAACATTTACTTGGTTTTGTGGTTATATTCTATAGACCAAAAACTGCATTGTATATTTTCAAAGGATTAGTCTCTAAATCCAAGATTTCAGTGAGTCTTGGCTCCTAAAGGTTTCATATAGAAAACAATGAAAATGGACATTTGTAAACTATATAATAAATACCCCCAAGTGCTGAATAAACTGTATCCCCCCTTATTAATAGCTGAGAAGTGCATTAGTTTGATGATTAATCAACATACTGCTAATATAGATAATTGCTAGTTTGTATCTTAATGTTTCACATTCATTAAAGATCCACACGTTCTGAAAGTCAAGTCATAATGATGATATCCTCACTGTGTAAATTTTCTTCACTGAGAATTAATAATGAGATGAAATGAATGAACTAAAGCCTTCAGCGTCTCCAAACTGAAGATTAATTCCTAGGAAATATCATGAAGTCCAAGTGCATTATTATGTAACGGTTAAACTGTATCGCCTCACTAGTGCTGGACACATTCGAGTCAAAGCTTTTGAGTCTGATCATGCAGCATACTGGTTTCACTATATTAATGCCAGTTAGCACAGTGATAAGCAATTCTAAATCCTTTAAGCCTTTCTCTCCTTTTGCTATATGATACCCAGAAAGAAAAAAAAATGTTAAAATACTACTCAAATTACATTCCAAGTTCAGTAGTGTCAAAGAGCCTTCTCCTCTTATGGCATTTCAGCATTAATGTGAGAACATATCCTTCCCATGAAATTTTAATTTGAAAACCCATCATTTACATTTTGAAAGACACGCAGGGAAATTCTTGACTTATGTCTCATTTCTTTCATTTTGCCAAGTGATAAAGCCTAGCATATTATACCCCAAGTCATACATTATTACATAGTGCAGGTTTACAAAAGCCACTAAATCATTTGCTATGTTATTCAGGGAAATATCATTATGGTAGAACTGAAGCAAGCCACAGAGCAGAAGACGTGCTACTGAAATCAATCATACACAAGCCTGCCTTTTCAAAGATCTTTTTTTCCACAACAGAATCAAAATATGTCTAAGCGAGACTGAAGCCTCGTTTGAGGAAGGAGTGTGACAGAACGTCCATATGACACGATATGATAGGCAATTTAAGTGTTTGCAAATGTTGATCAACTCACTAATGAGAAGGCAGAACATAAGCAGATTATAGTCTGCTCCTGTCCTCCATGCCAGACACACTGACAGTCACGTAAACAATACCGACCAGGAATCCTAGAAAATTGAGCCATCTCAGGTCACAAATTTAATTTCTTCTATAGCTTTTGGATCTGGAGAAATTAAATTGTTGATTTAAAGGTACATATAACTAAATGTGAAAAGGGCACAAAAAAAAAGTGAAAGGCAGTTTGGAAACGTGGGAGATATAAACAAAGATGTTCAGGTGAGTTAAGCTGCTTCTGAACTAGCCTGGAGAAAAAGGGGCTCTGCTTGTGTCTGATTTCCAAAGCTCTAAACACAAAAGCTTTCTTCTTTTATTTCCCCTTCTATATAGATGCAGAATGGTATATCCCTGGGTCTTTTGCCACTTGAGCTATCAGTTTCTAATAATTATGATGAGCCATTGAAGTGCGCAGTTAGTTGGAATGTTATTATTTGGCTTAAAATGCAAAACAATACTTCCATTTCCATTCCAAAATGTGATTGGATGTGGAGATCCAAGGAATCAGAAAAAGTGACAGTTGAAGAGGAAATTAGATTGGCATGCTTTATTTACAAGGATAGGAAAGATTGCTGCACTGTCCCTTATTAAAGCAACGTGTTTCTGTTTTTCTCTTTTCCAGTAACGTAGTTGAGGTTGTTACAGAAATCCCTTCTAAAGCCATGGGACCAAAGGCAACGTCAGTGTGCTACATTCAGTGCTCACAGCGGCAAGTCTGCTATTATGCAAAAGGCGCAACTTGAGGATTCTCTTTTGCAAACTCTAATTCTTGTCTGTTTCACATAGGTGCGTGCTAGTGCAATTGCCCAAGATGCTGATCAGAATTACGACTATGCCAGTAACAGTGTGGTCCTTCACCTGGAACCAGGAGATGAAGTCTATATCAAGTTAGATGGTGGGAAAGCCCATGGAGGAAACAACAACAAATACAGCACATTCTCCGGATTTATTATTTATGCTGACTGATGATAATGCAGAAACTGAGCTTGCTATTCTGAGTTTGAACGCTGGATTCGTATGGCTAACGTCAGTGAATCAAGGATCCCAGGGGAAGCCCATTGTAGGGCACCTCAGTTGTGTAAATGTGGGGAGATCAAATGCTACCTGACTCACATCTGTATCACTCAGACGCATTATGTAAAAAAAAAAAAAAACAAGTATTTAACGTAAGATAAGCAGATGTGTGATCCACTACCGCCAAAGCAAATACTCCTTATTGTTAGTGTCCATGTGAATGAAGTCCTATATAGACCACAAGTTTTTATAGAAAAATCTAAGACACCGAATTATTTCTTCGATATCTATGATACTTTGGTGTACTGTGACCTTGCTGCTTTTATCCATGTGTCAGCTTTGGTTCTTGTGAGTTTATCTGCTTATTAAGACACTTGGAGTCTATTTGTAGTGTGGGGAGGAGTTATTTTACCCTGCAGGAGAAGGTCTGATTGAAGTAATGCTGCTTGTCCCCAAAGATATTGTCTGCCTTGTACTCTTGTTAACCTTATAGCTAGACCTGGGAATGATTCAACTTCAAGCCTTAACCTGGAATTTTCTGGATTTGTGGGAATTCCCAAGCCTGTGATCCTTTTCACATTTTTTTCCCCTTTTCATGTGAATTTTCTTTTCTCTCTTTTCTGATGATAGTCTTTTAAATGGTAGAGATTGAAATTGTATCATAGGATTGCCCTATAAGTGTGAAAATGTGTAATTATGTATGGTATTTAGAACCGCCCCCCCCCCCGTGTGTCCATTTCATTAATAGAATTCATTTAGATTCACTTGAACAGTCAGAGAAATGTATTCTTTGGTATGAAGTCATATGGAGGTTTATCTTCTTTGGAACAAAAGATTGTTCATAACCTAAGGCACAAAGGTTTAATTTGAGCTACTGCATGCGTCACCTAGGGGACACTAAGTAAGGCCTTCAAAACTTACCACAAATCTGTGGCCTGTGGGTTAATTCAAAATTAACAATAGAACCCATAATGACAACAAAGTGTATATATTTTATATAAATATCTGCCACACACTTATTTATATACATACATGTTAGATGAAATATTATATATACACGGCTTCAGTCCACTAGGCACAGTGGCTGTACAGCTAAAAGAAAAACTAATTCAAAAAGCATATATGTATACACACAGAACCATGCACAAATTATTTGACTTATTTTAGATTGAACTATATTTTAGATGATACAAATATATAGAGTAGGACAATAATAAAAGCTACTTCTCTTTAAGAGTTATCCAGAAAATTAAATCTTAGTAGATTCAATACCCCATATCGCACATGTGTGAGTTAGTTGACCCCATGGTTACTGAAGTCCACATGCAATCCATACTTTAACTGCATCCTCTGGCAGGCCATTAGCACAGGACTTCAGGAGGCAAGCATCTCTCCCTTACAATGTTTATGAAACATACCCCTTCGAGTAGTCAATTATTTCTTTTCCTTCTGGTGGATTGAAGCTGACAGCACAGTGCAGGCCCATTCTCTCTAGTTAAAACACACTGCCAAGAGCCATCTCTTTAATCTAAGGGAAAGATCAAAATGCATGGTATGGTATACGTCCTACTAGTGCACAGCTTCTCTTACAATGGAAAAATCTGTTCCCCTTCCAGTTGCCTTTGAACACTCTTTGACAAGCGGATTTCAAAACCAGAGATGTAGAAATCTGCTTGTTTTACTGGGGAAGGACATTTGCATTTTTTTTCTCTCTAAAGGAATTGGGTTGTTCTTTTGGCTCATTTTACTTTGGTACTTTTTGTTCTAATATACAGAGCTTGATCAGCTTTGATCAACTGAAATAGCTTTAGATTAGCAAGCTTTGACTTTCCAAGAGTTACGCATGGTGTTCCCATCGAAAGGGTGGTGTTGGTTGTGTCTAAATGCCTTGGTCTGAGTAACTGTCGTGATTTATATGACAGAAACACTTAGATCATGCATGGAGAACAGTGACTACTTCAATTTGGCCCTTCTAATATGTCAGGTAGCTCACAGATGAATTGCCACAGTTTTAATTTCTGCTTAACAGCATATATTTATCAAAGATGGATTGGCAGCAAGGGATTAGGGATTTGTCTTAGGTACCAAATCACATAGGGAGGATTCAAAGGATTAACTCATAAACAACACTGCACATCAATTAAGCGTTTTAACTACATTTTGGAAATGCTTTATTAGCACAGAATGTCATGGCTGGATCTCTTCTAAAGAGTAGTGTTTACAAACAGACTGTCATTTCCAATAGACCTGACCTTTTCTTTAGACAAATAAGCATTATTTTCTCTGTCTAGACCTGAGGAAAAAAGAAATAAAAGGTAAATGAAATAAAGGGACTATATATATATAAGGCAACCATTTCGCTTTTTCTTTGCATTACAACATGAATTAATTAAATTGTGGCCTTTGTTATTATAACTGTAATGAATCATTAAACTATATTATGTAATATATTTTTACTTTCATGATTGCATTTTTATAACTCACTATTGTTACATGTTCTTAGACAGACTTTGCAAAACCACAACACAACAGCAAAAAACGGAGACCAGAAAGCCAAAGTCAGCAAAACTCATTTATTGTAAGTTTACATAGATAGACAGTTAAACTTCGAAAATATTTGTGTTGTTGTGAACTAGGAATCTTATTGCAGTCTCCTTTGGGGAAAAAAGTCTCAAAATTTAACTTCCCTTGTTCCAAAAGTGATTTTCAAATGCCATATTATTCATTGAACATTAATTAAAGAACAGCAGGATAATTAGTAGGATCATCAATATTACGAGAAACATTAGATTGCACCAGAAGGGGGCAACTTAGCAAGAAACACTTTAGTTTTTCTCAAGTAGTGGAGATCATAGAGTCAGGGGGTTGGGGTGGAGGGAATACATCCAAAATGACTCTTAGGGGATATAGCTTTAAACTATTGTTTGCAAACACATTATTCTATATTTATTTTATTAAGGAAAGACAATAGGATTCATTTGAGCCTAGGAGCCGCCACCAGAGATTTTCCTGTGATAATTACCCAGTTTCTCACAGGAGGGAAGTGGTCAGCCATTGGTCATGTGTAGCTTGTGTTGATGTCTCCAGCAGATTTGAAATCGCCAAAGATTCCCTGCAAAATTTACCCTCTGGGTCTGGGTTCATGAACAGCTATCCTATTTGAAAGCCAGCCATTGCTTGGGGTTTTCAATGAGTATCTTATCAAGTACCGTCTTCGTTATCCCTCGGCCGAGCATCTTAGGAACGATATTGGTGAGTATATGGGAATAGCCGTGACCTCCATACTTCATCAGTCGGTGCTTTGTGTGTATGTCGTGGGCCACGAGGATCCGATCTTCATAGCCCTCCTCCACCAGGAACCGGACCCTGTGTGTGTGGGGGAAATGTTAACTCATTACACACCAGCAGTCTCACATTTTAGGTGTTGCCTTTCGCTCCTGAACATATGGTGCTTTTAAAGACTGAATTTCATTGTAGCATCTGTACCAGAAGACTCTAAATGAACACTGCGTGGTGAAAATGCAGGTGTTACTTCATCCTAATATGAATGAGATCCTCATTCTGTGCACACAGGAATTTCAACCCTGTGATGATATTTCTGACAGTGTCTGGCAATGCTGTGCTAAGGACAGCTTCCAGAGTTTAGGCCGTTTGAGCGCATGGCCACAACAGCAGTTCACTGAATAATTTTATATTTGTCTCTCCTCTTTAAAATGCTTGCCTTAGGCTCAAGTTTTGAGACACTATTCTATCTTTTTCTCTTTAAAGTCAGTGGGCGTTTGTGAGTAAAATATAGAAAGAAAAGGAATCTTCATACGAACAAAAACACTTTGAGTGAGATCAGCTGATTTTCAAGTGCAGGGTCTGTGCTGTGTTGTTATGCAGTCAATGAAAATGGATTGACATAGGGCTCTGCATTCCAGTCAGCTGTCCCTCTGAAGTCTACAGGAATCTTGGCTCGGTAGCAGTCTCAGAGCATTAGATGAAAATGACCAAAAGTTTTTAGTTTGTCTTCCTTGTTAACAAGGCTGCTAAAATAGCAAGCTGTTCCTTTAAATCCATAGTCAGTTGACTAAAAGACAGCTTCCTGGCTGTAAAAAATGTAATCCTCTTTGCCTAGTTAAGAGCTGTAATCTGCAGCATGAGTCACCTCATGACAGCCACCATCTGTACGTGTCTGCACTCTGGGCAGTGCCTGTCCCTGACCACCGTGGGCCTTTGAAGTCAGAGATGCAACTTGCAAACAATGCCTCGTCTTTGGGATGCTTGTACAGTCTTGTGAGTATCAAGAGTACCAAATGGATGTAGGTGGTACCAAATGGATGTAGGTGGTACCAAATGGATGTAGGTGGATGTAGGTGGATGGATCATGCTCCTCCTCTGGGGACTGACTATTTGAAAGGTTTTCTTTTGTTTTCATAGGTAGATAGGAGCATTGCTTGATATTCTCTGGCATGAGTCCTATTTAATAACTACTGTGACACTCATGGGACACTACACACAAAAAAATCCAAGGCACACAAACCTGCCCTCTGAGAACCTTTAAGATAAGTTACAGTTGAATACTAGACCAACTTGAAGGTCAAAGGAATGTAAGTACCACCAAGAAGAGCCAATCCGGGTGCTCGGTGGTAGAGAAAGCAGCATTCAGCAGGCACACAAGGACGCCATGCCTGTTTAACAGCTGCATGGTGCCTGTAACCTCATTTAAGCCACTAAGCTTATTTGGCTTGTTAAAGCTGGTCCTGAAATCTTGATCTGTAGTTACTTTTGAACACACTGCATTTCAGGGGACTAGATAAGAGAGTTGTACAATCATTTACCATACACGCACAGTGCTGGACCTCAGAACGACACTGATCAGAATGGGCTGTTACAGTAGTTACGGTAAGGGAGCTTATGGGATGCACGTGCTGCCTGGCTGATTTTTTTTTCCAGAGCGGTTCTCAAGGTTTTACATCTTTGTCTGAGAACTGAGTTGCAGATGTAGCTCAGCTAAGCTGGCGGAGCTCAGGCCTACGGTACCATAGGCCCTGGCCTCAGTCCCCAGTCCTGCCTAAGAAGGAGTGGTGGAGGCACACAAGTCTGTAATGCAATCCACACCAGAGGCTGAGGTTGGAGGAGCTGGAGCACAGGAGGGCTTTAGGCTCACCCTTGTCCTCAGGCCACTCTGGGACCACCTGGGCAACTTCAGACTTTTTCTTTTCAAAACAAAAGAAAAGCTGGGGCATTCCTTTTCAAGCTCAGGATGTAGCTCAGCGGTCGCTTCTCTCGGACATTTGATGAATCATTACTACCATGACATATATACCAACAAACAAATTCCTATAATATACCTTTGTCTCATCTTGAAACACAGTGTTTTCACATTGGGAAGCCATTGGAGAGAATATGATGGATAGAATGGTTTTAGTTAAAAATGAGAACCCTACAAAACTGTAACACTACCCTAGAAAAGAAGAGAAACTTGGAGTCCTTCTCTCCCTATTTTGGCTAAACTATGAATAAATTCATTTCCTAGGGGGGCGGGGAAGAACTCGTAGAAACCACAATGCAGGCAGGGATCCGGAGCTGTGCTAGCTCATGAGCAGGATAATATTATTGTTCGGGAAACATAATCATATACTGGCCATGATTGCAATGTGCCTGGACATGCCTACACCAAGAGTTCATCTCTCATGGTATGGCACCATGCAGAAGAACAGGAGGTACAAAGAAGCTGCCAGAAGGGAAGAACCACTACAGACGAGAAGACAAAAAATCACAGTAATTATAGCAATACAAATGAGTTCATGTTTTGCAAACAAATATTAGAGAGAGACTACAAAGTGTGAAAAGGCAGAGATATAATAAGATTTGAGAAATGGAGCATAAGAGTGAAGGCAGGTGTTAGACACAGAATTGCTGCTGCTGAGAGCCAGAGGTAGGCAGAAGCGTGCATCTGTGCTCCTGCACTCAGGAGGCTCGGCTGCAGATTCGCATAGCTGAGAAAGACTGTGCTTAACTCACAGGGACAGTGGGGGCCGGAAATGCACACGACCCCAAAGGGCATTCAGTTGTTATCACTGGCTAGGTACAGTGAACACATGCATGGTACTGGTTTAAGGACAGCCAAGCAAGAAATATGTACACATAGATACAGCATACACAGATATTTTTATATTTACACACATATACATTATTCAATATTTAATGCATAAAGAATGCTTACATTTGGCATAATAAGAGATAACTAAAATTACAATTTTGTCCTTGATTTCATACACCAAAGTTGTTAAGAAGGATGAATTGTGAAGCCATCAGCCATTTTCCTACTACCACATTACCCTTTACCAATCCCCCTTTCTTGTCCCAGAAGGCCCAGAAGCCTCCCAGAAGCCACAGTGAGCAGAAGCCACACCCCACTGAGCAGAAGCCACACCCCACTGAGCTTTAGCAATACAAAGCAGATCTAGAGGGGAAACTTCTCATTTCCAAATGAATTTAAAATATATTGAGGACATTCATCATGAAAGATTTATTGAAGATCTGTTTGGAAAAGAATTGTGTGTGTGAGTGTGTGTGTGTGTGTGTGTGTGTGTGAAAGAGAGAGAGAGAGAAAGAGAGAGAGAGAGGGAGGGAGGGAGGGAGGGAGGGAACAATCAGGCACGCACATGCATGCTGGTGTCTTTGGAGGCAAAAGAAGGCATCGGATCCCCTGGAACTGTCCTTAGAGGTGGTTGTGAGTCCCTGACGTGGGTGCTAGGAACCAAAGCCCAGCCCTCTATAACAGAAACCCTGCTAATTTCTGAGCTGTTGCTCTAGCCCCATGTTTTGTTTTGCTCATTTGTTATAAGATGATGGAAGATGATGAACTACTACAGCCTATTATTTTAGAACCCAAGTCTGCAGACAAGATAGGTTCACCTCTAAGTCGGCACAAGTTGGTAGGGCCCTACAGAACCCTGCTTGTCTTTACTAATTGAGTTCCTGACTATGGAAATTAAGATCATGAAACAAAACACAGTATAAGCAACAGTAGAGTCTGGGGAGATGGCTCAGCAGGCAAGCACTCCCCACAGAAGCAGAATCATCGGCATTTCAGATCTTCAGCACCCACACAGACACAGTGGACAGCGACAGTGGCCCACTTGCGATGCCAAGCTCGGAAGGTGGAGTCGGGGATCCCTGCTGCAAGCTGGCTAGCTAGGCTAACTGAATCAGCAAGCTTTGGGATCAGCAAGAGACCTGTTCAGTACATAAGTTGGGGAGCTAGGAGGGAGAGACTCCTCATTAACATCTGGCCTAGGTATATGCTATGAGGACAAAAAGAGGAAAGGAATTTGCTTGCCAAAGAACTAGATCAAGTATCAAAGCCAAAAAAAAAAAAAAAAAAAAAAAGACAGCGTCGGTGGCCAGGTTGGAGTAAGTAGTTTGTTTATGTGGAATAATCTTCTCTTTACACAGCTATCCCTCCCCACCTAATGACACGGAAATGCAAGCACACTTTACTGTCACTGGGATCATCAGAGACCAGTGCCAACATATACCAGCCTAGGGAAGCACAGAGATATGACAGTCACCTTCCTGAGGAGCAACCGTCAGCTGCTTTGAAATAAACAGGAGCTTGGGATATTCCCCTCCTCCCCATGGTGTGCATGCTCAACTACTGATGCCTGTCTCCGAGTGTGGGCATCCCTTCTCAAGTCTGGTTTTGCTTACTCCCTTCCCAGCAGCTCTCTACTCAGACCCCACACTTTCGTCCTTGTTATCACAGGATCTCTCTCCCTGATATCTTAATCTCCAGTTTCCCATGCTGGTTTTACCACCCTTTATTCTGTCTCCACTCACCCCGTTTTTCCATATGTATGCACCCACTTCCTTATAGTCTCTAGCTTAACTTTTCTGTTCTGTTCTGTACCTAAAGACGTACACATTTCTTCACATGCCTTACCTCACTCAGCCCTCTGTTCCTCTGCCTCTCAACTACACCTTTCCAATAAAAATCCTAATCCTAGATTTCCGTAGGTGTTCACACTTAGTGCCTCTGCTCACGCTGCTTCACTGACACTGTCATCCGATATTAAAAGCATCTCTTGGTAAGACAATCAGCAACCCTGGGCACTGGTGCTGACCACAGTCATGCAGCCATGGTTTCCAGCCTCACATGGGTCTCTGACACGTGCGTACAATGCGGCAGCCATTCCTATTCTCCATCCCCAACAAGAGCCTGCCTTTAGTCTATTCCTTCCCCCCCCCTCAGGAAACAATAATGCCTACCTCATAGGAAGACTGGAAAGCACAAAGCTATTTGGCCTCTGTTCCTGGTCTCCTTGCTAAGACGTCTATCTGAGTCAGCATTACTGTCTGCTCCCAGCGTTCAGAATGCAAAGGAGATATACTTTCACCTCACTTTCTAATCACTCCCCCAGGTCCCACCTACTTGTCTCCTTAGGAGTCTGGGTCAATATTACTTACCTTTCCAGTATTTATGAGCGAACATTAATTTATTCTTTCCATATGCAGTACTAGACTTTGATATAAAAACTCTGTTTACTGTATTTTATATAAGTTCTGTATCAACCTCTTGGAATTACCTTTCGTTCTCAGGCCCATTCCCTCTGTTTCTGTCCCTCTCAATTTCTGATCTTCAGCTTCATAAGCCATACAACGTTGGGGAAAGCTTCTCCCGTTCACCTGGTGTCTTCTAGCCTCGGGCCGCACCTCCATTTCCCCCTATTGCTGCAGTGTTGCAAGGAACAACCTTCGCATTCTCCTTCCCTCCTTTTCCTCAGCTCTCAGTCACCCCCCGAGCCTCCCACTGAGACCACACTTGCTGACCATGAGAGTCTCCTAATTGAGATCCCGCGGTTTCCCTTCAGCCTTGATTCCCCCTGATATCTACTGCGTACTCTAGGTGTTCGGGCCTTTGGCTTCAAGCCTGTCTTCTTACTGAGGTCTGTTGCATTTCCCAAAATAGTATCAACTTGGAAACATTTCTACCTGTCCACAAGATGCTGGGGTTGACTCCATCTATTCACTATCCGTGTCCCTAGGTCCCTGTCCTCTTTCTTCTCTTAGTGACCTCATCTGTTCTCAAGATCTGAACAACCGCCTATGAACTGAGTATGTCTACTTTTATGTCTTAGCCTAGACCGCTGCTCTGAACTTCGCCCCCCAATGTTAGTTATTATTTTAGGGGTAACAGTGCTTAGCTGCTCCTAAAGTTTTCTTTACTAACCTCAGATATATTTCTTCTCTCAGGTTTCCTATCTTATTGCTTTTAATCTTCAATCTTCATGCCACCCCATGACCAAGAAGACACAATGTACCCATCTTCTATCCCATCAATGAATGAACGCTATCCTGGTCTGCTTTATCCCCCCATTAGACAATTTTGGGAGGTTGTCATGTATGGTGTTTACATGTGGCATTTTATCACTTAAGTTGTAATTACCACTTTAATGGATATATTTTAGTAAAGCATTTTAAATACTAGTTGTAGAAAACCTTGGCTTTCGTTAGTGTGATCAACCCGAGGAAGGAAAGGAGAGTTGATTTCACTAAGGGGAAGAGGGGAAAATGGCTTTCATTCTGTTCTTGTCATGGCAAGGTAGGGTATTATCTGTTTCTTGTCAGTTGTCCATCTGCTCCGAACTTCTAAGGCTCTGCTGGCTTTAGCCTACTTACTGTGACTCATTTTGTTCTTGAAATAATATATAGAGATTTTTCTCCCTGGAACAGCTCAGATATATTTTTCTCTGCCAAGGCTGCTTCAGCCTGCTTACTATTTTCCAAATCTTTGCTAATACTCACCCGGATACAGCAAGCCAAAAGGGCTGGCAGAAGAGAATGTGGTGAAAGTCTCAGAATATTTACCTTCTAATTCTTTTGTTATCATCGGGCATATCAATATCTGGGCTGAACTGGTAATTAAGGAGCTCCGTACCAAAGAGATCATATTCCAAGTAGCAGCCAAGTTGAGCAAACTCCAGCAGCTCCTTCTTATTAAATATAGACCTAGAGACAATAAGACAGACATATTGCTGTTATTAAAAGCATATACTCTACATGTATGCAGTGGAGTTTTATATATATAACCTTTAGGGACTGGGGAGATGGATGACTCAGTGGGTATCAGGAGCACTTGCTGCCGAGCTTGATGACCTGAGTTCAATCCACCCTAAGGAAAGAACTGATGCCCACAAAGTGCCCTCTGCACTGTGTTTGTACTCCATGGGATGAGCGTGCCCACACATATACACAAACCAAATAAACAAATGTCACAAAGACCCTGTGAATTGACCCTTATCATGTTCAAGTTCAGTTAAGCTAAGCTCAATTCATTACCAGAAATGTGAATGCCTACCTAGCCAAAATAAAGTTACCATTCTTAAGTCCTTAGGAGCTCCATACTTACACCAATATTTCCACTAGTATCCAAGCAGAATTTTATAACCTTCCTACAGAATGGTTTTTAGAATATGTTTTTATTTCTCTAAAAAATTTTTCCTAGCCTGTATTTTCATCCTGTAGGACTGCTGTGCGCTACGGCGGCTTTCCAAGGTATTTGGTATCAGGTCTCACCAGACCAGTTAGGGTAATCACGCCAATCTGACCAAAACCAGGAAGCTCTTGGCGCATGGTGGCAGAAGGATGATTTTGTTGAGAAATGGTTATGAAATTAGTTTCAAAGCCTATGTGAGTACCATTCCAGCATTTTTCGAAGGGGTGATACTTAAAGCATTAATATGTTTAGGGGGCTAGGGAGATGAATCAGTTTGTGGAATGCTTGAAAAATAAGTATGAAGACTTGAGTTGAGATGCCCAGTAAAATACGAGGCTGAGTGCACATGTAGCATGTCTGTAACCCCAGAACTGCGGGCAGGGAGAAAAAGGAGCAACAGTGAACTCAGTGGCCAGTCTGCCTACCTGAATTGATGAGATCCAGTTCCAGGGAAAAAGCATGTCTCAAAGAATAAGATGGAAAGCAATTGAGGAAAACAGTGAACATCAAATTCACACCTCCACCTGCATGCATCCATACCTGTGCACACTTGCACATACATGTGCACACACTCACACTCATATAAACCCATACACGTATCATACAAACATATGTGCGTGTCTCCTTTTATGATTATTTTTAAAGCAAAATGTATTGTTATTTGTAAATATCTTGACAAATCAGTAGGTGTATTAAAAGTCTTTCTATTTTAGGATACAACCATGCAAATGAAGGAAAAGGATAAAATAAAAACAGAATACAGAGCATCAGAGGGCAGAGTAAAAGATATCTCAAAAAGTTTAGGTTATAAAATCTAAAAAGGGATGCACTGTATCACCCCCAAATAACTTTGTAGACATTTAGTCACGTGGAGAACCAGGAAAGAAAAAAATACATTCTGCCAGAATACAGTCTGGAAAATAATACAGGGAGAGAAACTCCATTAGATGTGGAGTGAAAGCCTGGAGAAAGGAAGTGATTTCTCAGGGCCCAGAATTGGCCTGGGGAAGAAATAAACATGCTAGATTACCTTGTAGGTTCTTAAGGCAAGCTGATGTTTTTATCACTTTGGCAACTTCAGGACCCAAGGATTAGCGCATAATTGTATTCCTATGAGTCAGCTACTAAGCCGTTCTCCCAAACCATGGGACGACCCAGTAAGCTCCCATGTGCCACAGGTGTAAGAGTTACTTGCTTGCTTAGATGCTTCTGGGAGCTGACCTGACCACCACCGGTGGTGTATAGGCTGGCTCCTTTCTCTCCTTTTCACTAATTCACCACGATTTAGAACCCACAGTATTGTTTTAGGAGGGGAGACTATGAAGACTTCCCTTTATACTTTAAAATGTGGCTCACCACTCTTTTAAGGTCTGTTAATACCACCCCTTTCCCACCTTCTTAGCATAGACACAAACTTGTGCTTCCAAAATTGCCAAGCTAAAAGAATACATATTTTTCTTTAGTAACCATATTCTGTTTTTTTTTCCCAAAGAACCATGCTTAAAAAACAAAATATACACAACTAAAATAACACAACAGAGAATAAATTAAGTTTAGTATTTTCTCTTTTGAGTCAAATTTGAATTGTTAATTACTCAGTATGGGCAAGCTACTGCATGGATGAGCCAGAGGAGGACAGAGGCAGCCACAGGTCAGATCAAACTCTTGCTTTTTCTCCTAATACTACCACCTCCTTTCTTTTGGCCCAACACCCTGATATAAGCTTTTCTACATTATAACTGATGTCTTAAGGCATACAAAATAAAAAATATAATAGGTTATAAAGCCACAGGAAAAATCTTTAGTCTCAGTTCCAATTGAAAGTAAGACTAGGGCCTTGGAGGTAGCTGACATTGGTAAAGTGTTTGACGAGCAAGCACGAGGAACTGGATCTGATCTCCAGTATCACATCAAGGGCCGTGAACCATGGCAGATGCTGGTAATCCCAGTGCCGAGGAGGTGGATGCAGACAGATGCCTGGAACTTGCCATAGAGCCAACGTCATCTAACTGGTGAGCCTCAAGTCACAGTGTTTCACAAAGCAAGGAGAACAGCCCCTGAGGAACAACACCTAAGATTGACTTCTCGCCACCGTATGCATGAACACGCACGTACATAAACACCCACGTATGTACTCCCCAGTAGTGCTGTTTTCTCATCTCATTTAATATCTTCCACAGCCCTGTCAGCTCTTGATTTCACTGATGACCTGGAAAGGTGAAATCAAGGTGATGTGCTAAGCTCAAGTTAAAGCTGTGCTAAGCCATTCTCTTAACTACCACACTGTGCATCTTGTCCCACTGCCATTTTATTTTTCACTCAATGGAAAAACCTGAATTATACTCATAGTGAGTGAATGCACTTGTAGTATATGTCACTTTCCAGCATGGCATCTGACTCCTCCCCAACACTATCCTGAAACTATGTGCAAAACAATGAGAACCAAAGGGGGAGCATGTAGGTAAGAAAGGGAAAACTTGAGAAAGACAAGAAAAGATTATCCCGTAGAGAGCTTTACCTGGGTAAGAGTATTGTTAATGTGGTAAGTATGATAGGTCATATTCAGCTTTTCCAGTTATTTTAGTCAAAATGAATGCCATGCTCAAGGGAGCAGAAGGAACAACCGTAGTCACGACTCTTGCTTTCATTCTTTGCACAAGTCTCACGTTGCTCCACGCTCCTTCTAAGTTCTAAGAGGCACATAGGCTCCTCTCACCGGGTCAGACAAAATGGCTGCTTGGGACCTACCATCTCTACTGGCTGCACCCCAAACCTTCTTCACCACAGCTAATGTTAATTATCTAATCTGCTATGGTTTGATTCGAGGGCATGTTCCCCAAAGCCTCGTGTGTTAGAGCTGGACCTCCCGCATGTGCACTCTTAGTAGGGAGAAGCTAACAGAAGGAGAGCATAGTGGGAAGTCTTGCAGTCATTAGGTGTCTTCTGGTCACTGCGGTGATGGTCTCAAAAGTAGTATATTGGGGTGTCAGTCTCTTCTCCTTCCTCTCTCGCCTTGGCTATAACCTGAAGACCTTGCTGAGTGCTCTCCCCCAGTGACATTCAGTATTCACAGAAGAAGAGTTTCAAGGAAATACAGTCTCCTGACAGTGGACTTTCCCTCCATAACAAAGATCCAAACTCTTTTTTCTCTCTTTTTCTTTAAAATTTTTTTCTTTTTTTGAGACAGTGTCTCACTGTGTAGCTCTCGCTGTCCTGGGACTCATTTTTGTAGATCAGGCTGGCCTTGAACTCACAGAGATCTTCCTGCCTCTGCCTCCTGAGAGTTGGGATTAAAGGTGTTTGCTACTACATCTGGCTGATCCAAATTCTTTATAATTTGATGTAAACAGATGGTCCAGCTCTCAGTGGTGCTGTGAAGAACCGCAGGCTGCTTTGTGTTAGGAGGTATGGTCTCCCAGCCTCAGCCATGCGGAGAACACCTGCTCACCAGAGAAGCTCTGCTCAGAGCCATTGACTCTTTCACTGTGTCTCAACAAGCTCCCTGTCACTGACATCTAGAAGACTCGCCAACCCACTGCTCCCTGAACATCTCTTACCTCTGAGAAACTGGTGCTCAGCTGGATGACTTCCAAAGATGGAAGCTGTGCCACTGCATTTTTGCTTACACAAATGTTTTTTCTTCCACTTGGTGAAGGGTCAATCCCAAATCTCAATATCGTTCCATAAAAAACAGATTCTGCTTGACATCCGACAGGTGAGATCTCAACTCCTGCAGCCATCAGCGGCCGCCGAGGACAACTTCTAGAGGTGGAGATGCTCACCTCAGCCAGTCCTCCTTGTTCTAAACTTTATATCCATGGGTAGCTATACTCTTGTCTACTCCAACAATCTCTGTCCTGACTATGACATATGGGATTCCAACATGGCTTCACAGGTAAAGACGCTTGTCACCAAGCCTGACAACCTGAGTTCAATTCCAGGGACCCAGGTTGTACCTCTGACCTCCTCACACATACCATGGCATGCAGATCTACATACCAACACACACAAATATTAATATAAATGTAATAAAAATTGTTTTAAAAAAAGGGATCTTGAATTCAAAAGGGAAGAAAGTCTCACCTTTTGATGAATGAAACAACTTCCATGCCATCTATGAAGCTCTTGGTAATTGCAGCATGATAATTAGAACTTTTTCAGTCAAGGATTTGTTCTTGTCACTCGTACGATATCATTTTATCAGCTGCATACTTTAAACTTTTGCTCTTCAGCTAGTAAACTGATTATATATATATATATATATATATATAAAACATTTATATAGAATGAGCAGACATAAACTTAATAAAATTATATTAAATAAAAAATGCATTGTCATCTCTTAGGAAGTGACATCTGAAGTGATCTGTTTTCATTTTCAGAGCATACTTATACTACCTAGTGTTTCAAGGCTCTAGTGAACATTGCAAGTGAACACTGATTCTGTTCTTTCCTTTGTCCTCTTTATATTCTAGTTTTTGTAATGTCCTGAGGGATTTAATTTAAGGTCAAATTCACCCTGAATGGGTGTCGGAATGTCTGTGTAAAACAATAATTTGGACGAGGTTTGGGAGACTTTGTGTAGAAGAAGTAAGGGTGAGAAGAAAGGCTGTGATTCATGGGTCGCAGCAAGATGGCAACAGTCCCGTTCCCAGTTCACACAACTCCCAAACACATGATGCCATTTCATACCTCCAAGTACACCTTGTGAATTAGCTTAGTAAACACTTACTGTCACCTGTCTTGTGTTATTCTTTACGTTGGGAATACAAATATGAATAAAAACCTTCGTCTGTCATCCAAAGTAACTTAAAGTCTGTGGAAGAAGACAGATGTTTTAAAGTGATAATTACAATTAAATGCTCCAAAGTTTTTTATAGTGCAAATAAATACAAAGTATTATGAAAGAACGGTGAAGAAAGGGATTCACTTGAGCTAAGTCTTGAAATATCTCATTTAAATAAAGTTTGGAAGGGTTTAGGTGCTGCATAAGAGGTGCATAAACCATAGGAACAGCTGTTGAAAATTAAGAAAGGAGCTTATTGCTTTTGAGTGAAAGGCAATAGCTTATCTGAGGTGGATACATGAGAAAGCATCCATCTGTCCATCTTTCCATCCATCCATTCATCCATCCATCCATCCATACACACACTAAATCATGCAATTCACTTATAATTAGTATAAAATTGTTGGCCTCTTATAACAAATAACACACAGCCATGTTCTGTGGAAAATGTAATATCTATGAAGGAAAGGGGACACCTAAACAAATAATAATTTTGTAAGATTTAGCAAGTGTCAGGATAAGAGTACTTCTGTGAATGGGGCTAGTAAAAAGCTTTGGTGAATTGCGCATTAATGGAATACTCTTCCAAATAGACACAAGGAATGGAATAAGATATTAGAGTAGAGTGCCACATTTGTATGAGAGCCTGGAGGCACAGGACACTTGAAACAGTTCTGGAGAATTATGGAAGGTCATGTAGAGCATGGGGTGGGCACCACAGGACCAAGGTATTTGGGTTCTGTGTCTAAGCAGAGGGTACTCATTGAAAAGTTTTAATTCAGAGGACAGGAATATAGTCAGATTTGGATTTAGGAAGATGTGTCTAGTGATTGTAGAGATCGGACTCTGGAAGGGTGCTAAGGAATTGAATCCTTTTGGTAGACTCACAGTGGTTCAGGTAACAAAATAAGGCCTGATAAGTTCAGTCAGCGAGTGAAGAGTGAGTCAGAAGAGCTGTGTTTGGGGAGCTTCGTGAGGTGGGTAGGTGGTAGCACACCTGGACTCCAAAGAGAGAAACACTCACGCTGGCGTTCAGAGTGAACAGCATCGCCATTGGTGAGAATAAAGATGGCAGCGGGAATGACTCACGGGGACCATCAGTGCAGTGACAGGGATGGGGAAGGGGCGATGGACCCGGTCAACTAATTAGTTAAGATTATGTGATTCACAGAACACGGGAGGAATGGATTTTGAAGCACAGAATACACCGAACATATAATTATGCCACATGAAAATGTCATTACAACGAAGCCTGGGCTCTCAGTACCTAGTCCAGTGCCCTCTCATTATGTGGTGCAGTGACCTGGCCACCCGGCATTCGGATTGATGGGTCCCTGAACCTAGAGGTTAGAAACTCCGAAGAGAACTCTGTCTTGCTCACTGAGCCAACACATGAGGAAGTATGGACTGCATTTTCCATGAAAACATACATCCTTGAGCAAGTAAAAATTTAAAAGTTGGCACACACATGCACAGAGAGACATTCATATATACCACTGATTTATTAAAAACTGAATTTTGATGAATTCCCACTATAAAAACTAATTACAAAAAAGTAATTTCTTTATTCCCCCAGCCCCTTGAAACTCCTCAGTTTAAAACCAAAGAATATTTGTACAGACACTGTATGTAGAATGTTTAGTTATTCTATAAAACATTTCAATAGCTACTTTAAATTACTAAACTCAACTAGAAATAGTCATTTAATAACCTAACATGAGATTTGACATCTATGATGATATTTTAAACAAATATATAACTTATTGTAACCTAGTGATAATAATCTAATAAATTAGTACTGAAACCAGGCCGGGTGGCTCATCTCTATAATTTCAGAACACTGAAGACTGAGGCAGAATAAACAAGACTCCAAGGCCACTCTGGGCTACACAGTTGATTTCAGGCCTGGGTTGGTTACGGCATGAGACCCGTTTCAAAAAATGAAAAACATTCTACTTAAAACAATTTTCAAACCCTGCTTTGAAAAATTTTAAGTTTGAAAATTTTTAATTTGGGGCATAGTTCTGAGGATTGAACCCAGGGCCTCCCACATGGTCTGTATCTCACTTCTGCCAGCACCAAGATGGTAGACACTGGTTGATGAATTTTAATTCATTAAAAAAGTAAAGGTCAAAAAATATGAACGGGAAATATTTCCAACAGATTTTAAGATAATTTTCTGTGTCTATTGAATGTTTACTAAGAATATGAGTGTCATTTAAACTTATTGAGAATGGTACGTTAGATTAATATATTAGTTTATGGTCTTCTTTGGAGGGACTTAAAATATCAATGTACCTGTTTTCTGAGATTCTTTTTTGGCATCTTAATATGGACCAGCATTTTCAATATTAGTGATGAACTGGGAATAAAAGCAAAGAGAGAAATAATATCAACTGCTGTTATCTACATTTTCATAAGCATCTTCCACACTTCCAGTTCTGACTGACTCAGTCCCTGTTTGATGATGTCATAGGAAGATGTGATGTCACACTTTAAATGTTATGACAAGGTTTCAATAAAAGGAACGGACGGCCATGAGGAAAAAAAGACCCTTGCTTAAACTAGACTAAAACCAGAAAGCTGCAAAGTGTAATTAAAGCATTGTTTTAAAAGGGCAATCCACAGTTTATAAACTGCAGGAAGAGCTTTTAACCATCACCTTTCCAGCTGCCACACAGCACAAAAGAGGCTGAGGTTCTTGCGTTGAGCAGGGCATGGGTAAGAGAATGACGGTGCTGAGGACAGGGAAGATAAATCTCATGGACACGGTGATCCTATTTGTTAAAATGTCACCTTTCATGTGAATGGTGTCAGAGTCATGACAAATTGCTTCAGGGAAAAAAATTACTAGTGGAAGATTTGGGTGGGTAGACTGGGCTGGCAGAGCTCAAGGCTGAGGGCCGCCTTTTGCCCTGGTATTGGCAGATCTACAAACAGCAATTTGGAATATTCAAAAATATCAAATACTATTGTAATGTAATTGTATTTTCCTACACTGTATTTGTACACAGAAGTTGAACTGCTTTTCAGTTTGTGAAAGGCCTGACTGGGTTTCTTTCTCCATTTCTTCCTCCGTGCCCCTTTTAATTAGGTTCCGCCTTAAAAGGAAACCCATACTAAGCAATGATAGAAAGACATCTGCATGGCACTTTAAGGGCTAAAAAAATATCTTTTCTTGTCTGGGGAGATGGCTCAATGGAAAAGAGCATTTGCTGTGCAAGCAAGAAGACCTGAGTTCAAATCCCCAGAAGCCATGTAAAAAGCAGGCATTGGCAACATACCTCTGTCCCTGTCCCTGGTGGGTGGGGAGCTGCAGGGTTGCTGAAATTTCCTGGCCACTATCTTAGTGCTAGGTTGAGTGAGAGACCCTGTCTCAAGGAGTTCAGGCTTCCATGAGCACATAGGCGACTGCACATACACAGACAAATTTTCCTAACCCCTTTGACACATGAACAAACAGCTTTGGAGGCTTAAATAACTTATAGAAAGTCACTCAGCAAGTAAATAAACTGTGAAACCAGGCAACAGAAATTCATGTCCTCTTTCCAGGGTCCATTCTGTGTTGAATTAATGAGTTTGTAGTTAATATCATCACATAATTTTAACTTAAAATACATTCAAGGTTTGTATCAGTAAGGACTCTGTGAAAATGTATATTTTATGTAAAATGCATTGCTGGGATCAACATGTACACAAAAGCAGCAAAGATGCCATGTTAAAAAGTCCCCAGTTTGTCATGTATGTAATATACACACATATATCACACAGTGACGTTACACAATGAAAACAGAAGACATGTTATCAAGCATTAGTCACTGTAGGAAAGAAAGTGTTATTAGTAATTATTTACCATTAAAAGTTCTCACTTGCTCATCCTTTGTTGCCTGGACCAATTTATTGCTCTTGTTGGATCCAAGCCAAATGATTGACATTGGTTTTCCTGCATGTTAAACGCATGCTGCACATGCTATTCAATGCACACCCAATTTGATGCATTTTGTGCATGTCTGCAATGCATGTACATACATCCTCCACTTTATAAACCGTTGAGAAATGGGCTGTATTTACAGGATTCTAAGCACTGCACACCACTGTAGGTGCACAGCACTCCAATTATTCTTTTTAAGAATGCTGCTGTAGTATTTAGCAATACAAAGATGTTTTGTTCAATTTCCATTTGCCAGACATTTGCTTGGAACTGTTTGTGAATGACTTCAAATCAATTCATTAGAATTTATAGGAATTAAAAGTGTACAGCTCCGTGGATCTTGCAGAATTAATTTTTTCGTGCCTTTTCAAAGAAAAATCTTGAGGTTAAAGGTCACCATAATTATAATTAAAGAATCACTTTGAAAGAATTGCAGCCCAGTGTTTGATATATACATATGGTAATTAGTCACTCAAATATTTGTTGAATGAATGAAGTGATATCCCACTCTTTTCATTTAATTAACAGCACGGGGAAGAAAGGTGTCAAATTTGTATCCTTCCAAAAGTTCAGCCAATTTGGCATGAGTGATCAAAGGCAAAGAGAACAAAATGTTTTTGGCCCATTCCTGAGTTTTTCCTTCTGGTCGTTCAGATACCCTTGGGTCAAATTCCTTTACCCTCCCCAGGGAGTGATTTTCAAAGAGAGTGATGTGCTCTCTTCCTCTACTTAATTATCATGCCCCTAATCAGACTCCAGATGTCCATCAGAACTCCCCGGCTTGTTAAATACATAGCTAAGAAGATAAAAGATTTAGGTATTGCACCTGCCGTGGCCCTCCAGGAAGCTAAAAATTTGAATTGGTGAATGGTTTCTAAAGATTCATTATTTGGACTATGTTTTTTATTTTATTTTATTTTTTTCTCCACTGAGCTTTCTCTGGTAAAGAAATCATTTTGTTGTATATGCTTGGTTACAACTATTCTGATATGGCATTGATGGTAAGCCCTGTTTGAAACTGAATGACAAAAAGATAGCTGTGGTGGTGGGGAGGGCACAACTCTGTAAAGCACACATAACCCATATTAGACTCTCCCCAAGGTGCTGCTGCTGGTAGCCACCACCTAGAAATGGGGCTAGAGTTTTGGAAAGGTGGTAAAATTATTGTAAACGTTCAATGGTGCAAACCCTTTTCCATTAAAAGCCTAAACAAGAACACAGAGGCCGCTGTTATTTCTAATACGTGTTGACGTTGGGTGGCTATCATTGTCCAGACAGCCCCCTTGGGTGTCCCAAAGGGTCAAATTCACAGCAGTCGGCCTGCTCTTTAACAGACTCACGAGCCTTAAAGGAAACAGATGGTTAGGGGAGGGCTTGGAACATAGCAGATTTATCTCATTAAGTTGTTGCCTGTTTAATGACCTTAAGCTGGTAACCAGTGGCCACATGACAAACGTGTTGCTTGGAGGTCTTCAAGGAGATGGTTGTCCACTAACTCTATCCTTTCAGCACCCCAGCTGCCCCCTTTGGATGACTGTGTAACAGCTTCTTGTTCCAGTGTGTGTGGAGTGTCCGTGTGTGTGTGTGTGTGTCCGTCCCCGTGTGTATGTGTGTATTTGCCTGCCTGTCTGTCTGTCTATCTTCCTGTCCATCTGGGTAAATCGTAATGCAGATTTCATAAACCTTCAGAAATAATTAACAGCTTCCATGGGATTGTGAGCACACTAAAACATTTTGTGTCCTCCCAGGTG